>NC_056727.1:328278164-328453164 GCF_019279795.1 Protopterus annectens
TTTGGATATTGGCAAAGGCTCTTACCCACCCCATAGTGCCTTTTTTAGACAAGGCTCAAAAGACAAACTCACCTCCATAGACAACATGAGTAGAATGAAACTAAGGGTAATGCTGCTCAATGCCAGAAGTCTAAACCTCAAGATGCATGCTCTTGAATCCCTCATCAGTATGGAGAACACCGATGTCTGTACAGTGACAGAAACCTGGTATAAGGCTCCCGAGAGCACCCCAGCACTACCAGGTCATACCTCATATAATGCTTTTCGGCCCCAAAACTCATTCCGAACCACAAAAGGAGGGGGAGTATCCATATTCATCAAGGATATCCACACCTCCAGGTTAGTGGCATTGCACAAAGCATCAGAGACCATCCATGTGCAACTAACAGTGGGCAAAGCTGCCTTTCAGTTTGTAGCATGCTACAGACCACCCTCTCAAATGCAGGAACCCCACTCGGCTTTCCTGAAGACACTGGAGAATATGAAGGTCTCTCCAAACACCATCATACTGGGGGACTTCAACTACCCAAACATAGACTGGGAGCATTACTCAAGCCCCAACACCCTAGCCCAAAGGTTCCTAGAATTCATAAACTCAAATGTTATGGAACAACTAGTCATGACTCCCACAAGAGGGGAAAACATACTAGATATGATCATCACCAACATGGGGACACTATGCTCCATACCAGAAGTATACCCCTAATTGGTAAGATCAGACCATAAATTAATCTCACTGGAAATCCACATCCCGCCCCCACCCCAGCACAGAAGACCACAGTGAAGAACTTCTCAAAAGCTAACTTCACACTTCTTAAAACTGAAGTGGAATCCTTCAAGGCCCCCGGGCCAGTGGAAACTACAGCCCAATCTTCAGAATCCTTTATAAACGCATTCTATGGACACCTTTAAGAATGCATGGATCATGCAATTCCAAATAAAACCAAGACCCAATCCCCCAAAGGCAGGCATCCTGTCTGGTGGACCCCAGCCATAAATAAGCTATACAACAGAAGGAGGAAGCTACTACATGATAGAGCAAAATCCCTTAAAGGTAAGGCATCTCTGATCAGTACTAGCAAAAAACTACGATCCCTCATAAAATCATCCAAGGCCAGCTTTGAGAGAAAAATTGCACAAGACACTAAAGATAATCACAAGGCTTTCTTTAGTTATGTTAGAAACCTGGGTGGAAACTCCCAGATATGCTCAGAGTTAGTCCAAAATGACAAAAAATACATTGAACACACAGACATTGCCAGCATCCTGGCAGACAGGTTCAGTGAAACCTTCTCTCCCCCTTCCGCCCCAAAAGAGCAAATATCTATCCCAGAGTGTTGCCTCCCTGACATCTCAGATGCTCAGGTGAGAGCCGCCCTCTCCAAAGCAAAAAACACAGCATCAATGAGACCAGATGGTGTCCCGGGCTGAATCCTACATGAACTCCAAGAAGAGCTAAACCCAAACATAAAACTACTGTGCAATCTCAGCCTTACTACAGGATATGTACCCAAAGAATGGCACACAGCAAAAGTGGTCCCACTCCACAAAGGAGGTGCCTCTACGGACCCTGGAAACTATCGCCCCATAAGCCTGACTAGCCTGGTCTGCAAAGCAATGGAAGGGAAGAATCATCATGGAACTCATAAAGCAAAGACATTGGGGACCTACAGACACTGGATCCTACCCACCCGGCTTTGTTAAGGACAGATCCTGCCTCTTGAACCTGGTCGACTTCTTTGAAACAGTCACCAAGGCCATTGATGAGGGAAAGGTAGTCCACACAGCCTACCTGGACCTCGCAAAAGCCTTTGACACAATACCCCAATCGGGCATCATAGACAAACTCTCCAGCTTAAATATAAACACCTATGTCATAAGATGGGTTGCAAACTGGCTCAAGGACAGAACCCACATGGTCAGAACTGCTGGAGCCATGTCAGACTCTAAACCAGTTACAAGTGGCATCCCACAGGGCTCAGTCCTGGGACCTCTCTTATTCAGTATATATTTTTCTGAGGTGCAGGCTAACACAGGAGGACTGTGGCTGACCAAGTTCACAGATGACTGCAAACTGGGCACCATAATTGACTCTCCAGCTGACACAAGTATCCTCCAAAAGGGTCTTATAGAGATGGATAACTGGTGCCAGAGCCATGGCCTTAAACTAAATGCCAAAAAGTGTATAGTCATGCCCTTTGGCAAAAACAAAGTGCCCACAAATTACCACATAGGTCGTAATCCATTCAGTATGGAAGAAGTAATTAGGGACCTGGGGACCCAAGTTGATAGTAATCTCTCCTTTGACAACCACATTGCCAAAGTGGTTAGAAAGACCTTCTATATAGCCCACCTTATCATGAAAGGATTCACAACTAGATCAAGGTAGGTCATTGTGCCCCTTTACTCATCCCTCATCAGGCCCATAATTGAATACAATGCCCCATTTGGGATGTACCTTACCCAACACCTGCAGCAACTAGAAAGACCCCAAAAGTACATCACAAAGAGGATCAAGTGACTCAAACAGATGCCATATGCTGCTCGGCTAAAGAAACTCCAGCTCTACTCAGTTGCATACAGCCTACTCAGAGGCAATCTATGCCTGACGTACAAAGCCTTATCCAACCTGGAATTAATGGACATGCTCCACCTTAGAAAATCCACATCCCTTAAAGCTATGCACTGGAGAGACTTGAACCTCAGCACAGAAATAAATATGACATGCTGGAGGGACACATTCATAACCCAGAGGCTCCCTTCACTCTGGAATAGAATCCCAGTCCATATTAGGCAGAGCCCCTCACTGACTCTCTTCAAGAAGAATCTTGATGAGTGGATGGGAGATCGTAGGTTTACCCCGGGGATTACTTCTGTGTCACTACTAGACAGAGGCACAGTGAACTAACCTTAAAAAGGGTACAGTAAACTCAGTTCAAGGGGTGGTGAAAGACAAACACACTCTGGCTAGGCTTGTAAATGCCCTAGGGCAGATAGCCTAGTATGAACCTATGAACCATAAAAGGCAACTCAAACTTCTGTCATTACAATTCACCAATATCAATAAATATGCGCAATCTTTGCAGAAGTGAAAGGCATCTGAATAATTCCACATTAAAGAGATCTGTAACTAATGAAGAGGTTGCCACTAGCAAACAACTTTATATTTCAAGTGTTTCATCTACAAATTCAGTACCTGCTGCCCTTGAAGAATAAGTTGCCTATGTTACATTAAAAAAATGGTATGCTGCTAATATTGCAATAGGGAGTGGATGGCAAACCAATAACCGGTTAAGAGTTACTAGTCATCCCATACAAAGGAATTATGTACTCAGGACTGCGGCACTCTCCCACCCCAAGAAAGTACATCACAATATCAGCAATCCATCTAACTTCTGTTGGATTAGAACCCATAGCCTTCAGCAACCAAAGGAAGCAAACTACCTGCTGTGCTACCAACAGTGTTTTCCAGTTTTAAAGCACAGTAGGGATACTATTTTCAAACAAAACAGCTGCACATTGTAAACAGACTACGCATGAGCAGCAGTAAACCCTCTTCCCTTGAAGCTCACAATTCCTTCAAAATGCTCTTGACACTATGTCCTTGAAAAATGCACCTGAATTTCTTGAAATGCATTTGAATAGTAGGTTGGTAGTTGGGGTGAAGGAACAATGTCTAAATCTGGACAGTTGAGAGGTATGACATACACACATATACACACACACACACACACACACACACACACACACACACACACACACACACACACACACACACACACACACACACAGACACACACACACACACACACACTCACACACACACACACACACACACACACACACACACACACACCTCTTACTTGTCATTCTGTGCTGTCTGAGTCGAGGAACATCTTATCGTATTCAAATTCCATGTGCAGAACATGGAAAGGAAGATGTAAACAACAGCTCCATGTGACAATCACATACAGGCACAATAGTTGTATCCGATGATGCAAAGGGTGTTCTTAAAGAAGAACACAAAGAAGAACACCCTTAAAAATTTATTTTTTCTTGTTCTTCTATTTTTTTAATAAAAAAAAAAAAAAATCACACAGCCAGTGAGTCCCCTCCCAGCCAACTGGCCCTAGGTGACTGCCTTGGTCACCTAGTGCTGGATCCAGCTCTGCTAATAGGACACACACTGCAAAAGTGGGTAACTTCACCTCTAGCAAAAGACCAGTAACCAGTGGCATACCGCAGGGTTCTGTGCTGGGCCCCTTACTGTTCAGAATTTATTTCTCATTATTACAGGCAAACTTGGATGCCTGCGGCTAACCAAGTTCATTAATGATTGCAAATTAGGAGCAATCATTGAGTCCCCCAATGATGGTAATATACTGAAGACAGGGTTAACACAGACAAATGATTTGTACCAAAGCCACAGATTAAAGTTAAATGGAAAAAAATGCATTATTTTTCCTTTTGGAGAAGCTGACATCCCTGCTAATTACATTATAGACAGCACCCACCCAAGTGTAGACCCCGTGGTATGTGTTCTGGGTATGCAGGTTGATAGCAACCTGAACTTTGACCTCAATGTATCCACAGTAGTAAGAACATCCTTCTATGTGGCATACCTTATAAGTAAAGACATCATATCTAGATCTAAGGATGTTATAATTCCATTATATCTGGCCATCATCAGACCAATAATTGAGTACAATTCTCCTTTTTGTATGTACCTCACCAGACATCTGCAACAAGTGGGGAGACCTCAGAGGTTTCTCTCCAAGAAATTACAGGTTACACAAAACAAGTCTTACACAGAAAGGTTGAAAGCCTTGTCACTGTATTTGCCTCCTACAGGTTGCTACGGGGTGACCTGTGCCTGGCATACAGGGTAGTCACTGACCCAGCTCTGATAGAAATGCTACACATTCATAAATCAAACTGCAAGAGGGTCACTTACTCCAGGGATCTTAACTTAATGACTGACATGAACAGGTTATGTTGGAGAGATAGATATATGTCCCAGAGACTGCCACTTTTCTGGAACATCCTACCAATTTATGTGAAAACGAGCCCTTCCATAACCCTCTTCAAATGCACCCTAGATCAATGGATGGGTGACTGCAAATTCACACCTAGGGTGGTGTCCATGTCCCTCCTAGACAGAAAAAGTCATTATTAACTACCATAGATCTTTTCCGTTGCAAACTCCAGTCACCTAACCACCGACAACTGGGGCACTAGGGATAAATATGGCTAGGCTTGTAAGGGCTGTAGGGCTGTTAGCCTAGTAATCGTCTATGAACCTGTAAGAATTATGAATGTTTAGCCAGTACTAACCTAATATTATGTGTTCTCGACATGGATGCCAAGATTCACCTCTCCAGCTTTGCTCTCGAGGTGAATTTCTTAGCAGCTGTATCTTGAGCACATAATAACGCAGTTAACATCAGCGAACCAGTTATAATCTTCCATGTTATATGCTTTAACAAAACCTCATTATTATTTTGCTATCCCTCTTGATGTTTTACAGTGTTATAAATCAAAATAAATAATTTTACACAATTAGGCCATACCTCTCAGCTCTCCCTTACTTTGTTGAATGTTCCTGGTTCTGTCTAAATAGTTTGTTGGCTTTATACCTCTTAATCCTATGTAAAACTGTGACTTTTAAGAAAAAAATAACCTATTATACATAAGAAAATTTACAATAATTCTGTTATTATATAGCTGCCCAAGTGACACTGATGGAGAAGGCCCTGACTAGAGCCCGGATGACCTGGGTTTGATTACTTGCTTGGTTGACTGGCAGAAGGGCACGGACGACTGGGTGCACCCATTATGGGTGGGAAAACAATCGCTGATGATGTTCCCTAAGGATAGGTTGGCCCAAAGAGGGGAGTTACCCTCAGACATTATTGATGAGAATGGGGGTAGTGAAATGGAGTGGGTAGGGAAAATATAAGGGAAAAAAACTTAGATGTAAGCACAGACACAGCTGAACACCTAGGATACTCTTAATATCTAGACTTGGTCCCAGACATGCCAGTGTAAGTCCAAGGATTAGAATGGTTGGTAGCGCTGGCATGGACATGGGTCACTAGGGGTTGAACAGATAGGATGAGGCCAAGGGGGACCAAAAAATAAAATAAAAATAATTACATTAGTATAAGTATGTTATTTTAGAAAATATTTGTTCATTAACTTATCCATTGTTCTGAAAACATTTCTGATATTCTAAAATACCTCACCTAAATGTTAAATCACAATATGATTCACAGCTCCCATAAAAATAATTAATGATCACTAACTGTATTTATATAACAAAAATATTGTTAACTGATATAAAACAGTAAAGTCCTATTGTCCATATTGCACCATTGCAGAGGCATTTAGAATGTAGTCCAGGACATGTTCCCTTCAATTGCAGCAGGGAGTTTCATTATTTCAAGAAAAAAACCCAAAAAAAAGAAAGAAAGAAAGAAAGAAAATTACTTCAATTATAAAAACCTTACCTGTACACACAAGAAAGGATTATTCTCACTACCTGAACTTCAATTAGTCTGCAGCCCCAAATTAATAGCAGAAAAACAGCAGTACAATTATCACAGTTTTAACCTGATAAACAAATGCTTCAAATTATCAGTGTTATTATAATAACCCTATTTCATGTTTATATTTCTCCTAATACTGATTTTTGCCAGTAGGTATTAATATTACTGGATAGAAACGCACTAAAGATGCTACTCACTCCACAACAATGAAAAAAAAATTGAAACAGCAGTGCCAATATTTGATAGGTCCAGAAAAAAAATCATCAAAATGTGTAAAGAGATGATATCTCCCAGGGCTAACATCTTTTTTGCCTGAGTAAAACTGTGGCATTAATTACAACTTTTGGAATCAAATAAAACTTAATTCTCCACTTAAAAAAATCCTTTAAAAAGGATTACACAGTAGAATCACATGAATTCTAATGTACACTACCCCAGAAGCTTCAGATAAGACTGACAGCTAAACTTGATTTTTAAATCCCCACCAGCATATACATAAAGCATGCTGAAGAAACATATTTTTTACCCACAACCAATACCAAACCTGCCCTGTAAGTTATATAAATTGACACTGACACCCCTGCATCCTTCAACTTGGATGCTTGGACTGGTACACATCAATTTTGTTCTGGAGCAGACCTGCTTTGCCCATCTTGAGAAGAGGAAATACTTTACGAGGATGGGAAATGGAAGTGATAAATGTCTTACTGTAAGGCAACCTCCTTGCAGTCTGTTACACATCTGCATAACCTAATATTATTAGAAAGTACATAATGCACATTCAGAGTCATAGCTGTAGTACTTATGTTTACTGTATACAGATGTAGTAACATAGTACCAGCAGGGAGACATTTGTATACATGGGTGTGGACTTCAGCGTATGTACACTATACCTGTTCAAAAGTGTTTGTAACAAAGAGATGGGAAATTATCCTGCCCACTGTCCTGCATGGAATGTGAAATATATTTACCATGCTAGCAGCACCTGGTAAGTTAGAGCAGACTTCTAATTGTTGCTGAGGATGTTTTTTTGTGTCAGGGTGATCTGTGTTGAGTGGAAAAGTTGTTAAAAGGTACAAAGGAACCCCTGTACTGCACATTAAGCTTTTTTAAGGAGGGGCTGATGGGGGTGCAGTAGTTAGCATTGTCACCTCACAGCAAGAGGTTCTCCAGTTTGACTCTCGGCTCAGGTGCCTTCTGTGTGGAGCCAGCATATCCTCCCTGCAGTCCTGTGGGTTTCCTCTGGGTGCTCTGGTTTCCTCCCACATTCCAAAGACATGCAGTAAGTGGATTGAACACTGTAAATTGGCCCTAGATGTGTGCGTGCGTGCGTGCGTGCGTGTGTGTGCGTGTGTGTGTGTGTGTGTGTGTGTGTGTGTGTGTGTGTGAGAGAGCAGGTGTGTGTGTGTGCGTGTGTGTGTGTGTGTGTGTGTGTGTGTGTGTGTGTGTGTGTGTGTGTGTGTGTGTGTGTGTGTGAGAAAATGTGCATATGTTTGTGGGTGTGTGTGTGTATGTGAGCATGTTTATATGTCTGTATGTTTGTATGTGTGTGTGTGTGTGTGTGTGTGTGTGTGTGTGTGTGTGTGTGTGTGTGTGTGTGTGTGTGTGTGTGTATATATGTCTATGTGTGTGTACGTGTGTGTGTGTATGTGTGTGTGTGTGTGTGTGTGTGTGTGTGTGTGTGTGTGTGTGTGTGTGTGTGTGTGTGTGTGTGTGTGTGTGTGTGTGAGCACATGTGTATGTGTGTGTGTGTGTGTGTGTGTGTGTGTGTGTGTGTGTGTGTGTGTGTGTGTGTGTGTGTGTGTGTGTGTGTGTGTGTGTGTGTGTGTGTGTGTGTTCTGTGGAAAGATGGGTGCCAGACTGGCAACTCAACACAGTAAAACTCCACTGCCAAATTCTTCTGCAGACTGTTGCTCTGCTCTGGCGACCCCTAACCAGGAAAAGCCAAAAGAAGAAGAAGAAGGTGTTGATAATAGTGGGAGGATGTGAGGGTAGATTTAAGCCAGACTGAGGTATCTGAAGTGTGCAGCCATTTCTATCTGTTCAAGACATGAGGCGCAGAGAAATAATGTTACTGGGTGTTCACAGACCCTGGCAGGGGTGTATAAGAATGAAGAATGGATTTAATTGCTACTTTTCAAGGTGCAGATACAACTGTTTCCTTTTCATCCTTTCTTTATTGTATCAAAAAGCTCCTCTGCAAGCTTAAGATAAACATTTTATTCTGTCTGACTGGAACTGCTTGCAACTCCCCAGTATATGAAATTCCTGGAACCCAGATGAATGTTTGCATCTTTTTATTTGTTCAGTTTCGTTTTCCTTTAACAGTAGTTGTTGTTTCACAGCACACAACTGTTTTATATTATGGCATTCTAGCCCACCGAGCAACGGCTACGAAAGAAAATGTCAGCTGAATACAATTAACGGACCCTTAGTATTCCAGATATAGTAACAATTTTATATGTTAGGAACATGGTGAGACAAGGTGGGCATAGAGAAAAATAATAAACCACCGATGGTCTTGTGAGATCCAGCACTATCGGTACATGCTCCCTTCTTCTCTAAAACGTCTACACGTCCATGTTTTCTTATAATACCTACCCTGTAACAAAGGTCTAAACATATGAAAATATTTAATTATTTAAGTTTCTTAACCACAGAAATGGACTGATCCAATGCAGACCCATTTCAGTCTCAGCCTGAGGGATAGAGCAGCATATTTATTTATTTATTTATTTATCATTTATTTGACATTGGTTTGGAGATAAAGAGGATGGTCTAAAGCTTGCAATTCAAGATACCATAATATAGTGAATGTAAGACATATCACAAAGGTCCACATGATCTGTACAATATTTACATATTTATAATACAACAGACATATCACTTGCTATTAGTTATTTGTTAAAGGTTAGTGGGTAGGTGGTGTTGAATATAGGAGGAGCAGTTTGAGGTAGGTATGATAGCTCAAGCAGCACTGTTTGCATTTTATTAGCTATTTTTATGATTTGAAGAAGGAGCTAATGCCAAAAACATACATTCAGAGTGTTGCAAAACAATGTAAGACTGCAAAACCTGTTTGGACTAAATAATTGTGGAAAATAATGTTAAGTTTAATGCTGTTTGTCCATATGTCAGTAATATATTGAATACAAAGACTGATTAGCTTCACGACTAGCTGTGCTAGTGGGTTATTTTGAATGCAGTACATTTTTTACATATGGGTGAGAATCAAACTCTGGACCTTGTGAGCGTAAGGTAAACACTTTAACCATTATGCCACTCCCTCTGTTATTTGAAATGCAAATTGTTAATTTACTGCCTTTGAGAAGTCTGTTGGACACTAAATTGGCCCTAGGTGTGAGTGTGTGCCTTCTCTGGAAGGCTGGGTGCCTAGCTGGCAACTGAACATCGTAAAACTCCAGTGCCCATCATTCTGTGGACCGTTGTTCCTTAGTGGTGACCCCCTAATGGGAAAAGCTGAAAGAAGAAGTCTGTACCCACTGTTATGTCATTACAGTCACTGCCTTTGAGAAATCTGTGCCCACGGCTCAGCAAACAGCACACATCTGATCATTCCTTATGCCTTACAAACACTACTATATAAATCATTATTTAGCACAAATACATCATTTTTTTGTTCTGCAGGATGACTTACATTCACACTTGTTCTTATAACTTTCATAGGTTTTAACCAGTCTGCTATATTTATTGCTAAAAGGATTTCTTATCTCCTGCTATGTAGTAACGCCTTCTCTAATCCTCTTCAACCAAATTCTGTTTATGGTTTAAATTGGAAATAAAATGAGCTAGGCTGCTCATAGGTTTATGATGTATCTGCACAATAAATCATTGCTCTTTTAAAGACATAATAAATAGTCAGTGACAGAGCTGTAGCACAAGTTTCTTTCACTGTGTGTGACTATGTTAGAGTGTTACCCATAGTGGTGCACGGGTACCTAAGCAAGTGTGCTTTAGTGCACAGAGCACTACAGGTTCACTAATGCTCACAGTAGAACAGGGATGGTTGACTAAGCCTACGTACTGCCTCTTCTATGAGGTGAACTTGTCTACTTCTTGTAGAGATATCTGAAAAGTTGAGGGGACCCTCTAGTTATTGGTGAAGATGGCCTTTGCCTCAAGATGCAGAGATGATATGGGGTGCAGGACAGTGTAGGAGTCCCTGTAATGCTCATTAAATGTGTTTTAAAGAGGTGCTACGAAGGCAGGAGATTGCCAGGCCATGATTAAGTCTGACTGAGGCACTTGAGCCAACCATGTGACCTTTTCTGTTCAAGGCACACTACACAACTGGCTAATGTTACTGGATGCTATGTGTTGCCTAAGCCCAACAGAAGAACAAAATAATGACTTCAAAATTTAGTTTCTACTTGCAGAACTTCAGACCCAAACATAGTCTTTTTATTATTATTATTATTGGTGTTTTCTGTCTGAAAGATCCTCTCTACGCTGTACCAGCCGCATTATACTGGTTCACTATATTTGTCAACAAGTCTTACCTAAATCTAATTCCTAGACCTGTACTAATTCTTGGTTTCTTGCTTGCTTTCAGTTTAATTTTCCTGTAAAGTAGTTTTTTCACCTCAAACTTATGTTTCTCTGCTGTGAAAGATAAGCTCCCTGAATATCTGTCAAGATAAACACGGAAATGCACATTCAAATGCAGTAACACTCAATAGTTTTAACTGTTTTATTTTATGCTTCTGAATGCTGAATTCAAACACTCGCTTAAAGTCTGCATTTTGTCACAAACACTGAATGACCCCTTCAGAGAACTGGAAAGAGTTCAAAGATTCATTTAGGTGATCTACCTTTAAATTTAAAATGTTATCATCTTAAGGGGGGACTTACTTGTATGCAATATTACATTTAATCATGTGTACACAATATTTTTGAACAGTAAAAGTAGACTGAAGATGTTATAGCTGAAATAAAGTTGTTAAAAGTCAGAAAGAATGTGCCAATTAAACCAAATTCCAGGACATATAGTGATAATTTACTCCAGCTGGGTAAGATAGCTATGGATGACCACTCTATGATCACTCACATGATCCAATGGAAAGCATCAGACAGCTGATGTACATGGTTCTATGCAGACTCACATGTACAATGAAACACCCCACAGCTGCAACATGGCAGTGTGGACAGCACATAAGTCAGTTTACCATAGAAATGGCAAGTAACTCAGGAAACAGAACAGCAGAAATGTGGAACAGCATAGAAAGGTATCCACAGTAGAATAATGAGAAGGCAATATTGATGTGGGGGTAAAGAAGGGAATACATTTTGTGGGTACAGCTGCCTTTTTTCTAAGAAGTCTAGAAGAGAAGCTAACAAGGGAAAGTGTGGGCATAACAGAGGGGAAGGGGTAGGAAACAGTGTCAGACAAACAACCTTAAGACTGACAGAGAAGGGAGTGACACATTAAGGGGTTACAATAGAAAGATCTGAACAGAAAAATGGTGGAGAACTGGAAATAGAGAGGACTGAACTAAAACAGGAAAAGGGGAGTGAAACTAAAGAATGGAGAACCCAATAATGGGGAATAGGAAGGGGTGAGGAGGGCCTGCCAAACCATGACTGACATCATGCAAACAAGCTACCCCTGGTGATTCAATGAATAGCACCAGCTAGTCGTGTGATTCTGTCAGCTGCAGGAGTAGGTGCTCCATGATGGCTGTGCAGGCATCCAGCCATTAGGCCAACTCTTTTCTCATTAGCATCTCCACTTCCCACTGATTGACCAGGTGAGTCCCTCTAAACCACTCTCAGATGAAGCACCTCTACTCCAATTATGAGATGTAGCCATGGAGGGCACAAGTGAGCTTTCCAGGTTATCATCTACAGGGTGCAGAATACAGTGGCTGCTGTCTTACCTCTGTTGAACCACAGGGGATCCTGCAGAAGAAGACAATAAAGAGGAAATAAATGAAACACACAAATATAACAGATTAGCAGTCTTTGTAACAGTTGATTAAAATATTGCAGCACTGCCAGGTATACCCTGCAAGTGCTATACAGCCTGGAGAACATAGCTTTCCTCCTCTGGCAGGCCATCATGTTTTCTTTACCTTCTAAGGCAGTGGTATAGCTAGGGATGGACAAAGGGGGTGTTTGCTGTGGGTACAAAGAATTACGGGACATAATCATCAGATGCTAATTGCACAGTAGTGCAGTATGAGCCAGAGGTTTGGGTCAGAGCAGAAGAGTGTTTTTGGGGGGGTGGAAGTCCTCAAATTAGGAAATTTTTGTCCTCACCTTAGAGTTGGGGGGGGGGGTCATTAGACTGAGGAACTGCATAGGGCACCATAAAACCTAGCTACAGTTCTGTTCCGAGGGACTGAAACACATAAAAGAAACAGGAATTAACACTGTACATCCCAGACAACAGAGGGCAATTATACCTACAAGTACAAATCCTAATATTCAGTACCAACTCAAAGTCAGAATGCTTAGAAGAAAAGGATAGCTGCCTTTCTTTTTACCCTCTTCTTCCCACTGATGAAGTCCTGGTTTGTGTCACCAAAGGTTATTGTATTTGTCCCTGGACTTTGCGCCAAAATGAGTGATACCAGTAGCATCAATTATCACCCTGGCACAATGGTGTCAGGTATCACATTTGTAAATGGGGCCTCATACTCCTCCAGTAGGCACTCCTTATGATCCCTATGGTCCATGTGCACCAGGTGATGGAAGACTGTACACACCCTGCTGCACTGTGCACACACTCTACCACAGTCACTGCCTGTTTACGTTTATTCAGGAGAGAACTATAGCTTGGTATAGACAGTTGCATATAGTGGACATCACATGATGTGCATTGATGGACAGCAGGGTGGCATGGTACATATGAACAGCAGAACTATGGAAATTAATAGTAGTGTGATGTAAAGTGACAGTAGAAAAGCCAAACGTCTCACTGGACATGCATCCATTTACACCATATGTGACCTCCCAGCCCATGTATGAACAGAGCCAGGCATGAAAAGCGGGTATATCTGGTCAAAGCTCTGGCCAGCTAATTAGCATAAAATGGACATACCTAAGAGAACATCTCCAACTCCTAATAGGATTGCAGAATGCCATAATTCCAAAACACAACAGGAGTGATACAAAACATAAACAGAGTAATCATGTTTTATTTAGATTACGCTTTGGTGACTAACTAGTAAAATGTAAATTGGTATAAAAGTAAATTAATATATGAGACCCATACGCAAATCTTCTATAACTCTTGTTTGCATTTTTATATATACTGTACAAAGCTGCTTAATTTTGCTGAGTACTGGGTCTTTGATATAAGAAGAAATGGAGAAATCCAATGGACCTAGTGAAGCCTTAAAAAGAAAACAGTTACTCAAACCCTAAAGCACTTATGCGAACTAGCCATAGAAACACAACTACAGACAAGGAAGCTGCCACAGATTATATTATATTTAATATCTGCTAAAATAGATCATTATGTAAGAAGCAAAACTAGCTATGTTAGAAAATATGGGCAATATGGAAAACAGGGTAAGATGACAGCACTGTGACAAGGGGTTGTTCCTTGTGGAATGCAGACAATATAGTCTTAACTACAGGGAAGTATTCTGAGTAAATGGAGGTATGAAGACTCACTAATAAGGGATTCATAATACTCTACTAAGTACAGAGAAGTATGCCAAGTAACTAGAGGTATGATGACTGAGTAGTAATGGGTTCATAATGCTCTCCTAAGTACAGGGGAGTATGCTGAGTAACTGGGGGTATGATGACTCACTAGTAATGGGTTCATGATTTTCTCCTAAGTACAGGAAGGCATTCTGAGTAACTGGAGGTGTGATGACTCACTAGTAACGGGTTCATAATATTCTCCTAAGTACAGGGAGGTATTCTGAGTAACTGGAGGTATGATGACTATCTAGTAATGGATTCATAATGCTCTCCTAAGTACAGAGAAGTATGCTGAGTAACTGGGGGTATGATGACTCACTAGTAATGGATTCATAATGCTCTCTTAAGTCCAGAGTAGTATGCTGAGTAACTGGAGGTATGATGACTCACTAGTAATGGATTCATAATGCTCTCCTAAATACAGGGAAGTGTGCTGAGTAACTGGAGATGTGATGACTCACTAGTCATCCACAGCGGATCATCTGTTTCCATTTCTTCCTGTCCTCTGCATCTTGCTCTGTCACACCAACCACTTGCATGTCCTCTCTCAACACATCCATAAACCTTATCTTAGGCCTTCCTCTTTTCTGGTTACCTGGTAGCTTCATCCTTAGCATCCTTTTCCCAATATAGTCAGCATCCCTCCTCAGCACATGTCCAAACCAACGTAATCTTGCCTCTCTGGCTTTGTCTCCAAACCTCCCAACCTGGGCTGACTCTCTAATATACTTATTCCTAATCCTGTCCGCCCTTGTCACACCCAGTGCTAATCTTAACATCTTTAACTCTGTCACATCCAGCTCTAACTCCTGCCTTTTTGTCATTGCCACTGCCTCCAACCCATAGAACATAGTTGGTCTCACTACCCTCTTGTAGACCTCCCCTTTCACTCTTACTGGTACTCGTCTGTCAGAAATCACTCTTGACACTCTTCTCCACCCTCTCCATCCTGCCTGTACTCTCTTCTTCACCTCTCTGCCACACTCACCATTACTCTGAACTATTGATCCCAAGTATTTAAACTCATGCACCTTCACCACCTCTACTCCTTGCATCCTCACCATTCCTCTATCCTCCCTCTCATTCACACACACATATTCTGTCTTAGTCCTGCTGCCCTTCATTCCTCTTCTCTCTAGAGCATATCTCCATCTCTCCAGGGTCTCCTCCACCTGTTCCCTACTGTCACTACAGGCCACAATGTCATCTGCAAACATCATAGTCCACGGGGACTCCTGTCTGATCTCATCTGTCAACCTGTCCATCACCATTGCAAATAAGAAAGGGCTCAGAGCTGATCCTTGATATAATCCCAACTCCAACTTAAACGCATCCATCACTCCAACCGCAGACTTCACCGCTATCACACTACCCTCGTACATATCCTGTACCACTCTTACATACCTCTCTGACACTCCCAACTTCCTCATACAATACCACAACTCCTCTCTAGGCACCCTGTCATATGCTTTCTCTAAGTCTACAAAAACACAATGCAACTCCTTCTGACCTTCTCTGTACTTCTCCATCAATACTCTCAGAGCAAACATCGCATCTGTAGTGCTTTTTCCCAGGATGAAACCATACTGCTGATCACTAATCATCACGTCCCTTCTTAACCTAGCTTCCACTACTCTTTCCCATAACTTCATGCTGTGACTAATCGATTTTATCCCTCTGTAGTTACTACAGCTCTACACATCAACCTTATTCTTAAAAATCGGTACCAAAACACTTTTTCTCCATTCCTCAGGTATCCTCTCTCTTTCCAAAATTTCATTAAGCAATCTGGTTAAAAACTCCACTGCCATTTCACCTATACTCCTCCATGCTTCCACAGGTATGTCATCTGGACCAACTGCCTTTCCATTCTTCATCCTCTTCATAGCTATCCTTACTTCCTCCTTGCTAATGCATTGCACTTCATGATTCACTATCCCTACATCATCCAACCTTCTCTCCCTGTCATTCTCTTCATTCATCAACCCCTCAAAGTACTCTTTCCATCTGCTCAACACACTCTCCTCACTTGTGAGTATGTTTCCCTCATTATCCTTTATCACCTTTACCTGCTGCGCATCTTTCCTAGCTTGGTCCCTCTGTCTAGCCAATTAGTACAAGTCCTTTTCTCCCTCCTTAGTGTCCAACCTTTCATACAACTCTTCATACACCTTATCCTTAGTCTTAGCCACCTGCCTCTTTGCCATGCACCTCATCTCCTTATACTCCTGTCTACTTTCTTCATCTCTCTGACAATCCCACCTCTTCTTTGCCATCCTCTTTCTCTGTATAATATCCTGTACTTCCTCATTCCACCAACATGTCTCCTTGTCATCCTTCCTCTGTCCAGATGTCATACCAAGCACCTTTCTAGTCATCTCCCTTACTAGCTCTGCTGTAGTTACTCAGCTATTTGGTAACTCTTCACTGCCACCCAATGCCTTTCTTAACTCTTCCCTAAACTCCACCTCACAATTACCCTTTTTCAATTTCCATCATTTGATCCTTGGTGCTGCCCTCACACTCCTCCTCCTCTTCTTGATCACCAATATCATCATACAAACTACCATCCTATGCTGTCTAACTACACTTTCCCTGGTCACCACTTTACAGTCTCCAATCTCCTTCAAATTGGCCCTCCTACATAAGATATAATCCACCTGTGTGCATCTTCCTCCACTCTTGTATGTCACCCTATGCTCCTCCCTCTTTTTAAAATACATATTCACCACAGCCATGTCCATCCTTTTCGCAAAACCCACTACCATCTGACCTTCGGCATTCCTTTGTTTAACACCATACCTACCCATCACTTCCTCATCCCCTCTGTTCCCTTCACCAACATGCCCATTGAAATCTGCTCCAATCACCACACTCTCACCCTTGGGTAAAGTCATCAAGACTTCATCCAACTCATTCCAAAATGTTACTTTCTCGTCCATCACACACCCAACTTGTGGAGCATATGCACTAACAACATTCTCACTAGTAATGGATTCATAATGCTCTCCTAAGTACAGAGAAGTGTGCTGAGTAACTGGAGGTATGATGACTCACGAGTAATGGGTTCATAATGCTCTGCTAAGGACAGAGAAGTATGCTGAATGACTGGAGGTACAATGACTCACTAGAAATTGATTCATAATGCTCGACTACGGACAGAGAAGTACGCTGACTCACTGGGGGTATGATGGCTCACTAGTAATGTACTCATAATGCTCTCCTAACTACAGGGAACTACGCTGAGTAACTGGAAGTATGATGACTAACTAGTAATGTACTCATAATGCTCTCCTAACTACAGGGAGGCACGCTGAGTAACTGGAGGTATGATGACTCACTAGTAATGTACTCATAATGCTCTCCTAACTACAGGGAAGTACGCTGAGTAACTGGAGGTATGATGACTCACTAGTAATAGATTCATAATGCTCTCCTAAGGACAGGAAAGTGTGCTGAGTAACTGGAGGTACGATGACTCACTAGAAATGGATTCATAATGCTCGACTAAGGACAGGGAAGTACGCTGAGTAACTGGAGAATGATGGGTTTCTAGTCATGCATTCATAATGCTCTCCTAAGTACAAGGAAGTACGCTGAGTAACTGGAGGTATGATGACTCACTAGTAATAGATTCATAATGCTCTCCTAAGGACAGGAAAATGTGCTGAGTAACTGGAGGTATGATGACTCATTAGTAATAGATTCATAATGCTCTCTATACACTGAGGTTATTCTCAGACTCTTACAATAGGAAGGAAATGAATATATGCTACTTACAGAACTCACTGTTAGAAGGATGAGGGAGGTATGTACAAAGTATTGGTGACTTCATTCTGCCTTATGTAGACTGAAACATTTCCACTGTATTCTTTGGCTGTGTGTTTCACTGAGGTCTGTGTTTACATTCCAAAGCTCAAATCTGCAAAATGTAACACACTGAGAGTGGCACATCAAAACACATCATACTGAGTGTTAACACAATGAAATGCACACATACACCTGATACACAAACCTATCATGTAATCTAGGGAGGAAAACCCCTCAATAGTAAATCTTTTTTCATTATATAACAAATCACAGAGAGTAACACCTCAGGAGAAGCTATATAATTTTCAAGAATACACTTTATACACAAAACTCTTTTCTTTCTGTATTTCCCTCATAATACTGAAATTTGACAAACTCCAGATTTTGTTTACTAAATTTTGCAACAATTAATTGTCCAAACAGACCTTAGGAAACTATACATTTTCTTATTTTTAACTGCCCTTGATTTAAAAGGTCACTCAGAATTTCATGGCATCTTGTTATTTTAAGAAGAAAATTCACATTTTTTAAGAAAATGCAATACATTTGAGAGGTATACGTGGGACCTCATGTAGCCAAAGTGCCTTACTGCAGCCAACTGGCTCATTCAGAATACAGCTGACCCTGTATCAATCCAAGCATGTTAACAGATTCATTTTAGGCTTACTGTTATGAGTATGGCAGGTTGGCATAATGATTAAGGTGTTTACCTTACAAACACAAGGTGCAGGATTTGATTCTGATATGGGGTAACTGGCTAGTCTTAAAATGGCCCTCAAGAGCAATTAGCCTAGTATGAGCCTATGAGTTATCACTCTTACAGTATCTTAATTTTTGCAACAAGCACTAATGATCACCTCAGAAAACTGGCACAAATTCAGGTCTAATAAAGATGTGAGTAACCTGACATTAACTTTGAAAAATTTATATTAATATAACCCCTTCATGGTTATAATCATCAAATAATATTACTTCCTTTAGTAAGCATGCATGTTCGCCTCAACAGCTGTTTCTTCTATTTTATTCAAAAAAGTTTTATATGATTCATGCACCCTACTTTATGATATGTGTGTTCATTTTGTTCAGACCTGATAGTCATTTTTAAAGTGAAAGTTCCGTATATTTTTCTGCTGCATCAGTGTAAATAAGTAATCTGCAACTAAGTATATTTATTTTCATTTTATTATTTCTTCTTTTGCCTGGTAAGTCCATAACGCAAACACCTCTTTTCCAAGGAGACCTAGGAGGACCGTCTCTTGATGTGACTTCTTCTTTGAGCTATAGTTTACAAGTAGTAATTAAAAATATCAAGCCCAGGGTTACTATATGAAACTTATTAGCTGCTCATAGGCTCATAAGTTCATATTAAGCTTTTGACTGGGTAGCTCATTTATAACTTAACTTCATGACTTCAGGTCATCAGCACCTGCAACATAAATAAGTCCAACCTAATTTCATCCCCTTTCAATGAGGGTCTGTGGAGCCGACCAGGGATGAATATAGGGATTCATTCAGGCTGCACTTAAAAAGGGTTAGAGAGACACTTTGCTTTACATTTAAGGAAAGTCTGTTCCATGAACAAGGGATTATTTGCTAGAGATATGTTATCGAGACAGCTTTGTTTCTGGCTAGGGTGCTGTTCATTTTAAAGATGTGTAAGAAGTTGCATAGGACTGGATCCTTTGAGGCTTTATACACAAGCAGAAGCCTCTGCTCAAGAGTCACTAGGAAACAGAGAAGAGCAAATGTGCTTTTGGGGGGGGGGGTCTGTCACAAGAAAGACATCCTTGATTCTCTTACGGAGCCATGAGGAAAGAGTTGTAGATCATTCTTAGGAAACCAGGTGGGGCTGTCAGTCACCTCATCCCAAGCTGATATATACTGGATTCCCTTTGAATGACACCAGTAACTTAATAAAGTCAATTATCTTTTGTTTGTGTGGTAGCATCATTCTTGGTGATGGTAGGATACTGCTTAAGACTAGTTTCATAACATCCTCAGATGCATAATCTGTGAGCTGTATCATCCCCTTAGTCATACAATTGAAGGAGGTATATGTCAAGTCATTCACTCCCACATGCAGAGTGACCAAGCCATATGTGTAGTTTGTGTGAAGGGACGCAAGAACTCTTGTGGCGTGGTGGATCCTGGTACCTGAGTGGCAGGATGCAATCACTCAGTCCTTGTTCAGTCTGGTGAGTGGTGCATCTGTGTGTCCCACTATGGAGCCACCTATGTCTAAGATATTGCTAAATGTGTTGCTTCGGCCTTGCTACCTTAAAGCCACTGGCTGAGAGCTGGGTGACCCTTTCTGATCTTCTACTCTTTGTTGTGTCTATAGATGCTGTATGCTTTTAAGTTTAAAGGTGTGTATCCTATATACCCAACCTACATCTTCGATGCTTTTGAGGTTTTGGCAAGGATTTCTTAAGCACCACAGCATAAGATGACTTATTTGTGGATTTCGGACTAGACGAGTATGTTTGTGTGAAGTATTTCAAGTACTGACAACATGCTGGATGCTACCAATGAGTTTGTGTGAAGGACTGGCCTCCAAAGTTAATAAATGCTTGCACCTCACACACATAGATTCATGTAGTATTAAGAAATAAATGGCCATCACAAGCATAAAGCAGTTGTTACATTGTTACATTACTATAGAATACACAGTACTATCAGTAAGCATAAGGCAGTTGTTACATTGTTACATTACCATAGAATACACAGTACTATCAGCAAGCATAAGGCAGTTGTTACATTGTTACATTACCATAGAATACACAGTACTATCAGTAAGCACGAGGCAGTTGTTACATTGTTACATTACCATAGAATACACAGTACTATCAGCAAGCATAAAGCAGTTGTTACATTGTTACATTACCATAGAATACACAGTACTATCAGTAAGCATAAGGCAGTTGTTACATTGTTACATTACCATAGAATACACAGTACTATCAGCAAGCATAAGGCAGTTGTTACATTGTTACATTACTATAGAATACACAGTACTATCAGTAAGCATAAGGCAATTGTTACATTGTTACATTACTATAGAATACACAGTACTATCAGCAAGCATAAGGCAGTTGTTACATTGTTACATTACCATAGAATACACAGTACTATCAGTAAGCATAAGGCAGTTGTTACATTGTTACATTACCATAGAATACACAGTACTATCAACAAGCATAAGGCAGTTGTTACATTGTTACATTACCATATAATACACAGTACTATAAGCAAGCATAAGACAGTTGTTACATTGTTACATTACCATAGAATACACAGTAATATCAGTAAGTATAAGGCACTTGTGACATTATTACATTACCATATAATACACAGTACTATCAGCAAGCATAAGACAGTTGTTACATTGTTACATTACCATAGAATACACAGTACTATCAGGCTTGTTGCCCATGATGTGGGAGAATGCAACCTCATGCTTCATAATGTCTGGGGTGTATGGAACAAACTGATGAAGTTTATTGGATAGAAGTTTTTATGTTAATCCTTAATTGGGAGGGGATAAAAGAGCTGCTAGTGAAATAAGACAGCACAATAGTAAGAGAAGCACAAAAT
Organism: Protopterus annectens; assembly: GCF_019279795.1. NCBI lineage: Eukaryota > Metazoa > Chordata > Ceratodontiformes > Protopteridae > Protopterus > Protopterus annectens. The sequence goes on from NC_056727.1 coordinate 328,299,794, forward strand.
GTGAAGAAAAGGTAAGACTGAAGTAGGCAGTAGAGTTTACACAGTAGTAGGTTCACAACTCTTGTAAAGTAGCTTAGCAGATCCAAATAAACTGACACAAACAGAGAACAAAAAAAGTCTGTGCACATCAAAAATGGTAATTAAAAAAAATGTTAATTCCAAAAGAGTTAAGCACTTTTGTCCTGACTATTCAGAACTTTATTTGAACGAAAGAACATAAAAGCTGCTATGTATACATATTTATACAGGAATAGGTAACTCCCATAACAGTCAGGTGATCAGCAGGTAGTCACATGATAAAAATGGGAATACATTTAAAGAACAACAACCAACAAAGAAGCCAGCAAGCGTTGATAGTCACCATATCAAAAAAACATTTATTGACAAGGAAGAACCCCCCTCTAAAATACTGCTATTAAAACCAGTAGCAGAAAAAGTAGTATCAATGGTTTCCAAACCGGTTTCGGCTCCTCAGAGCCTTCTTCAGTGAAGTACAAAAATGAAAAAACAGGGTATCACAATACATACATATATATATGGATTGGTCAACCCAGTCCAATCAAACACAGAATTCATAATTGGTCATTAAGACCAGGTGCAAACAAAGCTCCGTTTGATGATCCATTTTTCTCCTTGGAGCTAAGTAAATCCTGCCAGAACTGTTTGTCATTACATTTCCCCTAATACAATCAATAACAACAAATTTATATGAAGCAGATGCATGTTGTAAACAATGTTTGTACAAAGCATTACTAGTGCGTTTCTTTTTGATGTCACTTTGCTCACAAATTCTCAAGCAGCCGAAGTCTTCCACATAGAAAGCAAAACAAGTGCAGGTCACAAATAGATGACCCACTCAGTATTACAGTTAGCCCAAAACTTGATATCAAAAACTTGTGAGGTATTTTTACTGGTAAATTCATTGGTCGTGAAACCGAATACAAAATGAGCAATGCCCACAGAATGCATCCAACAATGGGTTTCCCTGAGATAGATCGCTGATTGGTTCAGAAAAACTGAACCCACTCTCTTATAATGACTCAATTTTGAACCAATGGTTTGTCCCCTTCTGAATGAAAAAGAACAATAATCTGGCAACATAGAATAAAGTTTTGAATCAGCTTTAAGGATGTTCCAATGTCTCTGTATGATGTTTTTAAAGCCCTGTGTGTTGCGTCCGTATGTAGTTACCAAACGTAAAGGTTGCGACTGCAGACAATTACTCTTATCTTTATATATTAATAAATCTTCCCTATTTAAACTAAACACCGATCTTTTAGCAAGATGTACCAAACCTGGACGATATCCCCTCTTGATGAATCTACAAGTCAAATCATCTTGGGCATCATGGAAGGATTGTTGGCTAGAACAGATTCTCCTGGCTCTAAGAAATTGGGATTTTGGTATATTTTGGATGACATGTGGTGGGTGGAAGCTGGTAGCATGTAATATATATATTAGGAATCAGGATAACACCTTATCCTCCAGGATGTTCAGGAAATTCCCTAAATTTAATTCTATATTACATGCTACCAGCTTCCACCCACCACATGTCATCCAAAATATACCAAAATCCCAATTTCTTAGAGCCAGGAGAATCTGTTCTAGCCAACAATCCTTCCATGATGCCCAAGATGATTTGACTTGTAGATTCATCAAGAGGGGATATCGTCCAGGTTTGTCTGCAGTCGCAACCTTTACGTTTGGTAACTACATACGGACGCAACACACAGGGCTTTAAAAACATCATACAGAGACATTGGAACATCCTTAAAGCTGATTCAAAACTTTATTCTATGTTGCCAGATTATTGTTCTTTTTCATTCAGAAGGGGACAAACCATTGGTTCAAAATTGAGTCATTATAAGAGAGTGGGTTCAGTTTTTTCTGAACCAATTCAGCGATCTATCTCAGGGAAACCCATTGTTGGATGCATTCCCTGTGGGCATTGCTCATTTTGTATTCGGGTTTCATGTACCAATGAATTTACCAGTAAAAATACCTCACAAGTTTTTGATATCAAGTTTTGGGCTAACTGTAATACTGAGTGGGTCATCTATTTGGTGACCTGCACTTGTTTTGCTTTCTATGTGGGAAAGACTTCTCGAGCTTTTCGTTTGAGAATTTGTGAGCACTTAAGTGACATCAAAAAGAAACGTACTAGTAATGCTTTGTACAAACATTGTTTACAACATGCATCTGCTTCATATAAATTTGTTGTTATTGATTGTATTAGGGGGAAATGTAATGACAAACAGTTCTGGCAGGATTTACTTAGCTCCAAGGAGAAAAAATGGATCATCAAACTTGGAGCTTTGTTTGCACCTGGTCTTAATGACCAATTATGAATTCTGTGTTTGGATTGGACCGTGGGTTGGACCAATCCATATATATATGTATGTATTGTGATACCCTGTTTTTTCATTTTTGTACTTCACTGAAGAAGGCTCTGAGGAGCCGAAACCGGTTTGGAAACCATTGATACTACTTTTTCTGCTACTGGTTTTTACAATAGCAGTATTTTAGGAGGGGGGTTCTCTTCCCTCTTGTCAATAAATGTTTTTTTGATATGGTGACTATCAACGCTTGCTGGCTTCTTTGTTGGTTGTTGCTCATTTTGCTTTTGCCGTGCAAGGGTTCCACGGGCACCTGCTGCTTTGTTGGACATTAATACATTTAAAGACACAGTATTACATATTAGAAACTTAGATATATAAAACTTATAGGATATTGACATGTTAAAAATGTAGACAGCCCATTTTCACCATTTTGGTGCTCAACATTTAATGCAGATGAAAAAAACAAACATTAGCATTTAAGCCAGGACCGCTGGTGGCATTCAAATAGAACTGCCACATTAGGTTCCCAGGATTGAACAGGAGAATCTCTTGCTGTGAGGTGGCAATGCTAACCGCTGCACCACCGTGGCCACCCTAGTAAACAGCCTAAAATACAAGAGAGAATTGGTAATTTAAACATAAAATGTTTACTCAAATAGAATAGATATCTCATAATATCAGCACTGTGCATGGAGCTTTTTTTCTTTGTCTATCTAATGAAGCTCGATAAATAAAGAATGAAAGCACTGAAATGGGAAATTTGTTTTTCTAGTTCTTTTTCCTTCCTTCATTAAAGATTTATATATATATATATATATATATATATATATATATATGTAGGTCCACTTTTAAATCCCAAAATACCAAAATCTCGAGTTTTGAGATACCTAACTTAAAACATCTAGATTTTGGTATCTCGAAACTTAAAAGTAGAGCAAAAAAAAAAAAGACTAAAATAATGTGTTTGCAGGGCAGCAAGCCCCCCTGCACCCCACACTTAAATATACAAACTCCGAGATTGTGTTACCGTGAAGAGAAAGGTAAGTGCAACAGGAGCATTACTGTTCTCTTCACTGTAGCGTGATCTCAGAGTTGGTATATTTCAGTAGGGGGTATGGGGGTGCAGGGGGTCTAGTCACCCCCCTGAAAACACATTATTTTACTCGTGGCTTTTTTTTTGGTCCAGTTTTAAATTTTGAGATACCAAAATCTCGATGTTTTGAGTTTGGTATCTCAAAACTCGAGATTTTGGTATTTCAGGATTTAAAAGTGGACCCATATACATATATATATATATATATATATATATATATATATATATATACATATATATATTCACTTGGTTGAAAATTAAATTACTAGGACCACTTCACTGAAAGATAACTTGACTGAAAACTCATTTGATTGAAACTCATTTCATTGAAAGTTATAGATGGCCTTTTTCCCACTATAGCATGACCCTGGAGTTAGTATATAAAGTAAGGGGGGTTTTGGGGGGCACAGCACCCCACATTGGGGGTGTGGGGGGCAAATCCCCCCCCATATATCTTGGTTATATATTCTCTTTTGAAAACAGTTATTTATTGCACTTATAAGTATCACTGTGTATAGTTTAAAATGTTTATTGTATGTGGAGGGGCTATGCCCCGCACATCCCCCCTTACTTTATATACTAACTCCAGGGTCGCACTACAGTGGGGAAAAGGCCATTTATAACTTTCAATGAAATGAGTTTCAAAGAAATGAGTTTTCAGTCAAGTGAGCTTTCAGTGAAGTGGTCCTAGTAATTTCATTTTCAGTCACGTGAGTTTTCAGTCAACCGTAGTAGACCCATGTGTATATATATATATATATATATATATATATATATATATATATATATATATATATATATATATATATATATATATATATATATATATATATATATATATATATATATATATATATATATATATATATATATATATATATATATATATATATATATATATATCTATAGATGTAGATATATAGATATCAGTATATATATACATATATATATATATATATATATATATATATAAACACACACAGATATTAAAATGAGTATTAATATATGTGAAAGGCATGTAGGGGGAATGTTCTCTACTGCTTATACAAAAACTTGCAAAATGATTAAAGATTGAAACACAGGTGTGAATTACATGTACAGCAATACATCTGATGTTCAGCAGTGCATCTGCATCCCAAAAATGAAGACAGTTTAATCATATCTGCACATACTTGTACATGTATGAATACACAGACTACCATCTCTTCACGTCATAAAAGGCCCATGTTTTCTCTGATCACAAAAGTCATTTCAAACATATAACACATACCTGTATGACGTAGAGCACGTGGCATATGAAACAATTACATTAAAAAAAACTCTAAAGCTTCAGCCATACAATTCAGCTCATCATACTTTCACGAGATGCCCATAACTATTATTGTAGTGCATGGGCGGCACAGTGGTGCAGCGGTTAACGTTGTTGCCTCACAGCAAGAGGTTCACCGGTTTGATTCTCGGCTGGGGTGCCTTCTGTGTGGAGTTTGCATGTTCTCCCTGTGTTCGCGTGGGTTTCCTCCGGGTACTCCGGTTTCCTCCCACATTCCAAAGACATGCATCTGGAGCATTTCTCCCCAGGCCTCCACTGAAAACAGGCTCTGTGGAACCTAGTCGTACTTTCCCGGTCAACAAATGATAAATAAATAAATAAATAAAAATAATAAATAGTTCATGGAGTACACTAATTATGCTCCTATATTTGGAAAAAGGCTAATCAGTTAAGCTTGAGAGTGCCACAAGACCCCACCTTAACAAATGTTAAGCACCCCTGCTAATGTTGTTAAGGTTGAGTCTTGGATTAGACAGTAAAATCTGCCAGTACAAATTACAACACTAAAATAACAGGATGTATGTCTGCCTGATTTTCTGAAGGATATAAAGTCTGAAACCTAAAAGTATGCCATTATTTATTGTCTTCAGTTCTCAGTAGTTTGTCTAAAAAGCAGACTTTATGAGGAACACACCCAGCATAGGAGGCAAAAATCTGTACATTCGTGAAACTCTAGACAGCTGAAAAGCATGGAAGGTGAGTGTAAATATAAGGGACTGTGTAACATTACCTTGTTGAAAATGTTCCCTAAGCATTTTATGGCTTTGAAAGCTAGTAAAACACTTAGCATTTTTTTTTTATTTTCACTGTAACATGCATTGCACAGAGTGGATAAAGCTCCATGCACTACAAAGGCATAAAAAACACCCCAGCCATGCAGGGGTACAACGCTTTCCATACATTCCGACCAAAAACTGAGCATGAAAGAACCAAAGGAGGAGGTGTATCTATCTTTATTAAGGATAAGTTGACACTGAAACTGGTCAAGAACTATGACTTTCTTGAGCTACTTCATGTCCAATTAACTATAGACAAGGGCCCCTACCACATCATAGCTAGCTATAGGTCCCCCAGCATGAAACAGGAAAAGCATACTGCATACCTGCACTTACTGGAGTCACTTGCCATACACCACAACACCTTACTCATGGGTAATTTTAATTATCCTACCATTGAACATTCTGGAGCATATCTGGACCATTTCTCCCTGGGCCCTTGCTGAAAATTGGCTTCATTCCAAGTCAGACTTTCCTGGTAAATAAATGTTAAAAAAACTGACTGGGAAAAATGCACAACCACAAACATGCTGGCTCAGAGGTTCTTCGACTTTGTCAATGCAAATGCTCTGGAACAGCTGGTCAGCACACCCACAAGAGGCTCAAATGTCTTGGACACCGTACTCACTAACATGGGAGAGCATTGCACCCCCCCCCCTTGTGTGATGCCCTCCCTGATAAGATTGGACAATAAATTAGTCTTGTCTGATGTAATTATAAGGCCAGATACCTCATCAAACTAAAAAATGCTTATGAATTTTTCAAAGACTATTTAGCCCCTACTAAGTGATGGTATAAGAAGTTTCAAAGCCCCCTCATTTGCAGATAACACAAACTCCTATGCAGAGCTGTACACCAATGTCCTGTTTAACCATTTAAGCAGTTGTTTAGAATAAGGTATACCTGACAGGATTAAAACCAGGTCTTGCCGAAAAAACAAGTCACCCTGGTGGATGCAGCTATAAACAAGCTATACAACAAGAGAAAGAAAGTAATATCCAAGAACAAGAGGGAACTGGCTCAACAAAGGAAGAAATTCCTCTCTAGCTTAAAGAAATTAAAGAGCTTGTCAAGTCCTACAAAGCTAATTACAAAGGAAAAATAGCCTCTCTAGCTAAGGATAACCACAAGACATTCATTAGCTATGTCCAAAATCTTAAAGGGAATACCCAACTCTACACAGAGATGGTTGCAGATGGTACCACCTATATTCAACTGGAGATAATAGCCAAACTGCTGACAGATTTGGAGCAAATTTCACCCCACTGTCCCCTCCCATCATTCCACAAAGTATACCTGCTACAATTCATCAGCTTATTATCTCAGGAGAAGAGATCATCTCTGCAATCTCCAAGGCCAAAAACATGGCATCAATGGGACCAGACAACATACCAGGTTGCCTTCTAAACAACTTAAATATGACCTAGTAGACCCACTTGGCTCCTTGTTTAACCACAGACAGTGATCTGGATATGTTCTAGTGGAATGGAGGACAGCAACAGTAATCCCTCTGCACAAAGGGAGACTATCAACCGACTCTGGCAATTATAGGCCATAAGCTTGATTAGTCTCATCTGCAAGGCCATGGAAAGAATCATTATGGACCTTATTAACAAGGACATAGGTAATCTCTAAACTCTGGAACCAACCTAGTTTGAATTCGGTAAATGTAGATCATGTCTGTTGAACAAAGTTGACTTCTTGGAGAAAGTCACCAAGGCCCTGGAAGAGGGAAAGACAGTTCATACCACCTATTTTGACCTAGCCAAGACATCAGATGCAATTCTCCACTCAGGTATTATAGAGAAACTCCCCCAATTTGGAATTAGCCCCTACATTACCAGATGGGTAGATGGCAGAGTTGGATCATGGTCAAATGGGGCCCTAAGCAGAGTAATGCATCAGGGCACCCCCATACACAGCCAACTCACCCCCCATACACAGCCCCCCCACAGCTATTCCAGTGTCCCAGTAGTTGGCTATTTCTCCCCAGTTACCATAAACACTGTTCAAACCTCTCAGTGTGCATGCTGTTTTCTGCTTTACTTCTACAATGATTACAGATATTTGGATTTAATTTAAAACTTGTATTTCTAATTTTATAGCAGAAACACTGACAGACATTTGCTAAACAAAGCAATACAGTCTCAAAATCAAAACAGACTTAGCATTAAAACTCTCTGTCCTTGAAGCTCACATTCATTGAAACAGCATTGAAACTCATATTCAAAGAAAGTGCACCTGCCCTGTGGCAGATTAACTTTACCTTTGGGCAGTTTTCAAACCACAGGCCCCTTGATTTACATTTTAGGACCACGCATACATGCATGTGTTCCTTGATTCACCTTTCTGATTGTATCAAATTATATTCTTTGCATAGTACAGCACCACTTTAGAGTGTGTTTCAAATTTATAGTTTTGAACATTTTTCCAGTAAGCAACGAAACAAAATGCATGAACCAATAATGACACAAAGCTGCCTAATTCAGAACACCTTTGTCTTTTGTTGTATTTTATCTGTTGAGGCTGCTCACTCGTGTGCTAGCCTGTATTAAGCAATTACTGTGAATATTCTGCTGTTTGTTCCTTAAAAAAACAAGAAAATAAAAAAGTATCCTTGTTTCCCACCTTTCCTGACCTAGAATAGTCCCTAATACAGGCATTGCTGTATTCTGGACTTTGGTATAGTTCCTGTGTTGCCCATATCCTTACTTGGATTGAAGGAAGCTTCTTTGTTCACCAGTGGGAGTGGGGAGCTTTGAGCAGCCTATATGTCCCTGGAGGAGTGATCTCAGCACAGAAACTGGTAGCTTATTGGCCGTTTTGGTATAATTTCTAGCTCTTTCAAGTCCCCTGTATAAAAACCCGTTTTGGCACAGTTTTTCGCTTGTTCCTACTCAGCAAAAGGTCCTCGTGGTCCTGCAGAGTGGTGCTAGCAGCAGAAAGGCGAAAAAGAGTGACTGCTAAACTGATTTAAGTATATTTTATTGCTATTACCTTTGCGACCGTCCTTTCTTGCCAAAAAGCGAGTTATATCTGCTGTTTTACCTGTTTAAGCTTGTTTTTACTGTTTATTTTTTAACTGCACTTTAAAGTTTGTCTTTTGTTGTATTTTATCTGTTGAAGCTGCTTACTCAAGTGTGCTAGCCTGCATTAAGCAATTACTGTGAATTTTCTGCTGTTTGTTCCTTAAAAAAACAAAAAAAACAAAAACATATCCTTGTTTCCCGCCTTTCCTGACCTAGAATAGTCCCTAATACAGGCATTGCTGTATTCTGGACTTTAGAATAGTTCCTGTGTTGCCTATTTCCTTACTTGGATTGAAGGAAGCTTCTTTGTTCACCAGTGGGAGTGGGGAGCTTTGAGCAGCCTATCTGTCACTGGAGGAGTGATCTCAGTACATAATCTGGTAGCTTATTGGCCGTTTTGGGCTAATTTCTAGCTCTTTCAAGTCCCCTGTATAAAAACCCACTTTAGCGTGGTTTTGCGCGACTGTGCGCATAGCGCAGCATTGGGCAGCGCCGGTTAATTGGGTTTAAACTATTCCCGGCTCCACAAAGTCTACTCTTCATTTTTTCCCTTGGAACTGCTATAACTCTCAAATTAAACACTCTATTCTCAATCTAAAACCCTGCACTTGCTCATATAAGCAATTTTTATAAGATAAGCACTAGTAAACTAAAAAAGCACTACATCCTCATATACTCCCCTTGAGTATTATATCCCCTATTGGTCCTTTTTGATTCAGTTACAAAGGAGTTCCCAGTACTATTCTAGCATGTCCAAAGATCAGTTGCTGTTTTCCTCTCCTGTCCAGCTGGTGAATCTGGGAATCTTGAGGCAATGTTACAACTGCCTCATGTACACAGACAACAACTCCTCCTCCCAATAAGTACAAATATATGTGAGAGATGCAACTAAATAGCCAAATTGGAGGCTGAGCTCTCTCGACTCAACACTGGCAAAACCAGTCAGTAGGAGAAGGTAACCACAGACACCATAAATCCAGTCTCACGTAGACCTACCACAACTGCAAACCAAACACAAAAACACACAGAAACATACTCGGAGGCATCCAAGCAACCGCTACCCCAAAACAAAACACATGCAACACATATCTCACAAAGTCAGTGTGCCCTTAAGGCTAAACTATATATCTGATACACTTGTAATAGGTGACTCTATTGTCAGACATACTGATGTCCCGCTCACCGGGCTGAACAAGGAGAAGGTCACAGTGAGCTGCCTAGAATCCGCCACATAACACAAGCACTCAGGTCACTCCAAAGAAAGTACAAATATGACTCAGTCATTGTTCATGCTGGTGTGAATGACCTGAGACGTACCTCCCTGGACTACATGAAAAGAGACATAGAGGAGCTCTCTGATCAGGTAGCCCAAGCCGGTATGACCCTGACCTTGAGCAGCATCTTACCCTCATCAAGAATGATGCCTCAGTATAAAGACAAAATGATCAATTTCAACAACTGGCTTAAGTATTGGTGTCATTCAAAGGGGATCCAGTGTCTGTCAGCCTGGGATGACATGCTCGACAAGCCGCGTTGCTTCGCTTAGGACGCTTGCACCTGCCACCCTGGCTTTCGGATATTGGCAAAGGCTCTTGCCACCCCCATAGTGCCTTTTTTAGACAAGGCTCAAAAGACAAACCCACCTCCATAGACAACACGAGTAGAAAGAAACTAAGGGTAATGCTGCTCAATGCCAGAAGTCTAAACCTCAAGATGCACACTCTCGAAGCCCTCCTCAGTATGGAGAACATCGATGTCTGTGCAGTGACAGAAACCTGATTCAAGGCTCCCGAGAGTACCCCAGCACTACCAGGTTATACCTCATATCATGCTTTTCAGCCCCAAACTCGGTCCAAACCACAAAGGAGAGGGAGTATCCATATTCATCAAGGATACCCACACCTCCAGGTTAGTGACATTGCGCGAAGCATCAGAGACCATCCATGTGCAACTAACACTGGGAAAAACTGCCTTTCAGTTTGTAGCATGCTACAGACCACCCTCTCAAATGCAGGAACCCCACTCGGCTTTCCTGAAAACACTGGAGAATATGAAGGTCTCTACAAACACCATCATATTGGGGGACTTCAACTACCCAAACAAAGACTGGGAGCATTACTCAAGCCCCAACACCCTAGCCCAAAGGTTCCTAGAATTCATAAACTCAGATGCTATGGAACAACTAGTCATGACTCCCACAAGAGGGGAAAACATACTAGATCTGATCATCACCAACATGGGGACACTATGCTCCATACCGGAAGAATACCCCTCATTGGTAAGATCGGACCATAAATTAATCTCACTGGAAATCCACATCCCGCCCCTATCCCCAGCACAGAAGACCACAGTGAAGAACTTCTCAAAAGCTAACTTCACACTTCTTAAAACCAAAGTGGAATCCTTCAAGGCCCCTGGTCAGTGGAAACCACGCTCCAGTCTTCAGAATCCTTTATAAACGCATTCTATGGACACCTTCAAGAATGCATGGATCATGCAATTCCAAATAAAACCAAGACCCAACCCCCAAAGGCAGGCATCCTGTCTGGTGGACCCCAGCCATAAATAAGCTATACAACAGAAGGAGGAAGCTACTACATGATAGAGCAAAAGCCCTTAAAGGGAAGGCATCTCTGATCAGTACTAGCAAAAAACTACGATCCCTCATAAAATCATCCAAGGCCAGCTTTGAGAGAAAAATTGCACAGACACTAAAGATAATCACAAAGATTTCTTTAGTTATGTTAGGAACCTGGGTGGAAACTCCCAGATATGTTCAGAATTAGTCCAAAATGACAAAAAATACACTGAACCCACAGACATTGCCAACATCCTGGCAACAGGTTCAGTGCAAACTCCCGCCCCCTTCCGCCCCAAAAGAGCAAATATCTATTCCAGCAGAGTGTTGCCTCCCTGACATCTCAGGTGCTCAGGTGAGAGCCGCCCTCCCCAAAGCAAAAAACACAGCATCAATGGGACCAGACGGTGTCCCGGGCTGCGTCCTACATGAATTCCAAGAAGAGCTAAACCCAAACATAAAACTACTGTTCAATCTCAGCCTTACTACAGGATATGTACCCAAAGAATGGCACACAGCAACAGTGGTCCCACTCCACAAAGAAGGTGCCTCTATGGACCCTGGAAACTATTGCCCCATAAGCCTGACTAGCCTGGTCTGCAAAGCAATGGAGATGATCATCATGGAACTCATAAACAAAGACATTGGGGACCTACAGACATTGGATCCTACCCAATTTGGCTTTGTTAAGGGCAGATCCTGCCTCTTGAACCTGGTCAACTTCTTTGAAACAGTCACCAAGGCCATTGATGAGGGAAAGGTAGTCCACACAGCCTACCTGGACCTCACAAAAGCCTTTGACACAATACCCCAATCGGGCATCATAGACAAACTCTGCAGCTTAAATATAGACACCTATGTCATAAGATGGGTTGCAAACTGGCTCAAGGACAGAACCCACATGGTCAGAATTGCTGGAGCCATGTCAGACTCTAAACCAGTTACAAGTGGCATCCCACAGGGCTCAGTCCTGGGACCTCTCTTATTCGGTATATATTTTTCTAAGGTGCAGGCTAACACGGGAGGACTGTGGCTGACCAAGTTTGCAAATGACTGCAAACTGGGTGCCATAATTGACTCTCCAGCTGACACAAGCATCCTCCAAAAGGGTCTCATAGAGACGGATAACTGGTGCCAGAGCCATGGCCTTAAACTAAATGCCAAAAAGTGTATAGTCATACCCTTTGGCAAAAACAAAGTGCCCACAAATTACCACATAGGTCGTAATCCATTAAGTATGGAAGAGGTAATTAGGGACCTGGGGACCCAAGTTGATAGTAATCTCTCCTTTGACAACCACATTGCCAAAGTGGTTAGAAAGACCTTCTATATAGCCCACCTTATCATGAAAGGATTCACAACTAGATCAAGGGAGGTTATTGCGCCCCTTTACTCATCCCTCATCAGGCCCATAATTGAATACAATGCCCCATTTGGGATGTACCTTACCCGACACCTGCAGCAACTAGAAAGACCCCAAAAGTACATCACAAAGAGGATCAAGGGACTCAAACAGATGCCATATGCTGCTCGGCTAAAGAAACTCCAGCTCTACTCAGCTGCATACTGCCTACTCAGAGGCAATCTATGCCTGACGTACAAAGCCATGTCCAACCCGGAATTAATGGACATGCTCCACCTTAGAAAATCCACATCCCTTAAAGCTATGCACTCGAGAGACTTGAACCTCAGCACAGAAATAAATAGGACATGCTGGAGGGACAGATTCAAAACCCAGAGGCTCCCTTCACTCTGGAATAGAATCCCAGTCCATATTAGGCAGAGCCCCTCACTGACTCTCTTCAAGAAGAATCTTGATGAGTGGATGGGAGATCGTAGGTTTACCCCGGGGATTACTTCTGTGTCACTACTAGATAGAGGCACAGTGAACTAACCTTAAAAAGGGTACAGTAAACTCAGTTCAAGGGGTGGTGAAAGACAAACACACTCTGGCTAGGCTTGTAAATGCCCTAGGGCAGATAGCCCAGTATGAACCTATGAACCTATGAACCATAAAAGGCCACTCAAACTGTCATTACAATCCACCAACATCAATAAATATGCACAATCTTTGCAGAAGTGAAAGGCATCTGAATAATTCCACATTAAAGAGATCTGTAACTAATGAAGAGGTTGCCACTAGCAAACAACTTTATATTTCAAGTGTTTCATCTACAAATTCAGTACCTGCTGCCCTTGAAGAATAAGTTGCCTATGTTACATTAAAAAATGGTATGCTGCTAATATTGCAATAGGAGTGGATGGCAAACCAATAACCGGTTAAGAGTTACTAGTCATCCCATACAAAGGAATTATGTACTCAGGACTGCGGCACTCTCCCACCCCAAGAAAGTACATCACAATATCAGCAATCCATCTAACTTCTGTTGGATTAGAACCCATAGCCTTCAGCAACCAAAGGAAGCAAACTACCTGCTGTGCTACCAACAGTGTTTTCCAGTTTTAAAGCACAGTAGGGATACTATTTTCTAAACAAAACAGCTGCACATTGTAAACAGACTACGCATGAGCAGCAGTAAACCCCTCTTCCCTTGAAGCTCACAATTCCTTCAAAATGCTCTTGACACTCATGTCCTTGAAAAATGCACCTGAATTTCTTGAAAATGCATTTGAATAGTAGGTTGGTAGTTGGGGTGAAGGAACAATGTCTAAATCTGGACAGTTGAGAGGTATGACAAACACACATATACACACACACACACACACACACACACACACACACACACACACACACACACACACACACACACACACACAGACACACACACACACACACACACACACACACACACACACACACACACACACACACACACACACACACACACACACACACACACACACACACATACACACACCTCTTACTTGTCAATCTGTGCTGTCTGAGTCAAGGAACATCTTAGCGTATTCAAATTCCATGTGCAGAACATGGAAAGGAAGATGTAAACAACAGCTCCATGTGACAATCGCATACAAACACAATAGTTGTATCCGATGATGCAAAGTGTGTTCTAAAAGAAGAACACAAAGAAGAGCACCCTTAAAAATTTATTTTTTCTTGTTCTTCTTTTTTTTAATAAAAAAAAAAAAAATCCCACAGCCAGTGAGTCCCCTCCCAGCCAGCTGGCCCTAGGTGACTGCCTTGGTCACCTAGTGCTGGATCCGGCTCTGCTAATAGGACACACACTGCAAAAGTGGGTAACTTCACCTCTAGCAAAAGACCAGTAACCAGTGGCATACCACAGGGTTCTGTGCTGGGCCCCTTACTGTTCAGAATTTATTTCTCAGAATTACAGGCAAACTTGGATGCCTGCAGCTAACCAAGTTCATTAATGATTGCAAATTAGGAGCAATCATTGAGTCCCCCAATGATGGTAATATACTGAAGACAGGGTTAACGCAGACAAATGATTTGTACCAAAGCCACGGATTAAAGTTAAATGGAAAAAATGCATTATTTTTCCTTTTGGAAAAGCTGACATCCCTGCTAATTACATTATAGACAGCACCCACCCAAGTGTAGACCCAGTGGTATGTGTTCTGGGTATACAGGTTGATAGCAACCTGAACTTTGACCACAATGTATCCACAGTAGTAAGAACATCTTTCTGTGTGGCATACCTTATAAGTAAAGACATCATATCTAGATCTAAGTATGTTATAATTCCATTATATCTGGCCATCATCAGACCAATAATTGAGTACAATGCTCCATTTTGTATGTACCTCACCAGACATTTGCAACAATTGGAGAGACCTCAGAGGTTTCTCTCCAAGAAATTACAGGTTACACAAAACAAGTCTTACACAGAAAGGCTGAAAGCCTTGTCACTGTATTTACCTCCTACAGGTTGCTAAGGGGTGGCCTGTGCCTGGCTTACAGGGTAGTCACTGACCCAGCTCTGATAGAAATACTACACATTTATAAATCAAACTGCAAGAGGGTCACTCACTCCAGGGATCTTAACTTACTGACTGACATGAACAGGTTATGCTGGAGAGATAGATATATGTCCCAGAGACTGCCACTTTTCTGGAACATCCTACCAATTTATGTGAAAAAGAGCCCTTCCCTAATCCTCTTCAAATGCACCCTAGATCAATGGATAGGTGACTGCAAATTCACACCTAGGGTGGTGTCCATGTCCCTCCTAGACAGAAAAAGTCATTATTAACTATCATAGATCTTTTCCGTTGCAAACTCCAGTCACCTAACCACCGACAACTGGGGCACTAGGGATAAATATGGCTAGGCTTGTAAGGGCTGTAGGGCTGTTAGCCTAGTAATCGTCTATGAACCTGTAAGAATTATGAATGGTTAGCCAGTAGTACTAACCTAATATTATGTGTTCTTGACATGGATGTTAAGATTCACCTCTCCAGCTTTGCTCTCGAGGTGAATTTCTTAGCAGCCGTGTCTTAAACATATAATAATGCAGTTTGCATCAGTGAACTAGTTATAATCCTCCATGTTATATGCTTTAACAAAACCTCATTATTATTTTGCTATCCCTCTTGATGTTTTGCAGTGTTATAAATCAAAATAAATAATTTTACACAATTAGGCCATACCTCTCAGCTCTCCCTTACTTTGTTGAATGTTCCTGGTTCTGTCTAAATAGTTTGTTGGTTTTATACCTCTTAATCCTATGTAAAACTGTGACTTTTAAGAAAAAAATAACCTATTATACATAAGAAAATTTACAATAATTCTGTTATTATATAGTTGCCCAAGTGACACTGAGGGAGGAGGCCCTGACTAGAGCCCGGATGACCTGGGTTTGATTACTTGCTTGGGTGACTGGCAGAAGGGTAGGGAGGACTGGGTGCACCCATTATGGGTGGGAAAACAATCGCTGATGATGTTCCCTAAGGATAGGTTGGCCCAAAGAGGGGAGTTACCCTCAGACATTGTCAATGAGAATGGGGGTAAGACAAATAAAAGGAAATAATACTTAGATGTAAACACAGATACAGAAGAACACCCATGATGAACTTAAAATGTACAATTGGTCCCAGCAAGGCCAGTGTAAGTCCAAGGATTAGAATGGTTGGTAGCGCTGGCATGGACATGGGCCACTAGGGGTTGGGTAGGTAGGATGAGGTCAAAGGGGACCAAAAAATAAAATAAAAATAATTACATTAGTATAAGTATGTTTTTTTTAGAAAAATGTTTGCCCAATGTTTGCTCATTAACTTATGCATTGTTCTGAAAATATTTTTGATGTACTAAAATACCTTAACTAAATGATAAATCACAATTTGATTCCCAGCTCTCACAAAAATAATTATTGATCACTGAATTTATATATATAACAAGAATATTGCTGACATAAAATGGTAAAGTCCTCACATATTGCACCATTGCAGAGACATTTAGAGTGTGGTACAGGACATGTTCCCTTCAGTTACAACAGGAGTCTCATTATATCAAGAAAAAAGAAAAGAAAAGAAAACAAAATTGCTTAAATTATAAAACCTTACCTGCATGCACAAGAAAGGAATTTAGCCTCACTTCCTGATCTTCAATTAGTCTGCAGCACAAGATTAGCAGCAGATAAATACCCGTACAATTATTGCAGTTTTACCTAACAAATAAATGTTTCAAATTATCAGTGCTATTATAATAACCCTATTTCATGTTTATATTTCTCCTAATACTGATTTTTGGTAGCAGGTATTAATATTACTGCATAGAAACACACTAAAGATGCTACTCTCTCCACAACAATATATAAAATAAATAAAAGATAAGGCTGCCTATCATATCCTGTAACTGTTATAGCTATACTTACAGGGGTTACAGTTGAAACGAGCCTGACTGATTGTTTTCTTGGAGAAAGTGGATTCACTGCTTGTCACCTCAACCTGCTCTGTTCACCCTCTCTAACGTTAGGACTCACTCCACTCCCCTACCATACCCCCATTCCACCAACCCCCACTTTCCTTTAATTTATACTTGACTAAACATACCCTTCCCATCTCAGCCAATCATATCTTAACACCACTCTACCTTACTTGCTACTCAACCTCTCTATATAAAGTGCAGGTACTTATACCTTCCACTCAACGTCAGTTTAACTACATATTCTAAACATAACTTTCTTCCAACAATATACATTTGATAGCTACAATAATGAAGCTATTCAATTCTATGTTCTCAACCATCAAAACAATACTGACACACCTTGTTACACTTACATTATTAATTGGGGCAGCCCTACTCCAGCTACAATACTGCGTTTAACAACCAGTCTCACAGCAAACTAGCTCCACACACATTAATTTAACCGGACAACTCCTAACATCACTATATCACCATCCATCTTTAATATTCAACATTTCACTCACTAGTCTCTCCTTCCTCACGCTACCACAACTACTCCGTCTATAAAATACGATAGCAAACTACTTAAATTCCTAAAAACTCTGGTCTCTATAACCTCCACCTTAGCTCTCAGTGGTGACATCTATTTTATCCTGGCCCACATCCCTGCTATTCTACTACTGCATATTTCAAACAAGGGCAATGCTCAACAATCCTCACTAGGGGCAAAACCAACTTTCTAATTCTAAACCTTAATATTAGAAGTATCAGCAACAAAATTCAGGACCTACATGCCAATCAAGCACTATACTCCCCAGATATAGTCCTACTCACTGAAACTTGGCATAAACCTGTCACTTCCAATAATGAGATTCTCCCCGGGTATAATATCCTATGGCTTGACAGATCAGGAAAAAGAGGCGGTGGTGTTGCCTTTCTATATAAAAATCATGTAACACTAGAAGCTTCCAAACAAGACATCCCATCTTTTGACAAAGCAGAAGTATTACTTGCCAAACTTACCCTAAACTCAAACAAACATATTAATCTAATTGGAACCTACATCCCTCCTGTTAAAAATACCCTTGTAATGGAAAACATGCTAAGTTGGACTGACAAATCCCTGCCCCAAGAAACGATTATCCTAGGAGACTTTAATATAAACTGGACAGCTTGTAGCTCTCAAAATCCCACTAATCACATTAATCTGTATAGCTTTACCCAGCTCATACAACCCCCTACCAGGATAAGTAGAACATCCAAAAAACACTCCGTACTAGATTGGATATTAACTAACAAACCACTTCACATTCTCCACTCTGGCTGTCTCCCAGACTGCGTAAATGATCATCTCCCAACCTATATAATCAGACAACAAATCATCTCAAAGCAACAAGTAATTTACAAACAAATAAGAAGCACAAAACAATTTAACCCCAAGAACTTTATCATCTCCCTAATCCACTCCAACTGGCTACCACTCAAACATCTTCCCCTGAAAGATGCTATCCATCATTTCATTAAAACCTTCCTCTCTATTCTAAACACTCACGTTAATATCAGAACCATACATGTAAAATCTAATTATGCCCCATGGCTAAAAAAAGAAACAAGGCTTCTATTAGTTGCAAGAGATAAAGCATGGAATCAGTGGTACAAAACTAAATCTAATACCACCAAACAAAACTGCCAAGAGCTCAGAAACAATGCTAAGAAACAAATCAGGCAAGATAAAACAAAGTACTATACCGATATCCAAACTAAATACCATAAGAATCCCCAAAAATTCTCATCAGCAATAAAAAACATACTTCAACCGGGTAAAACAACTACTCCGCAACCCACTACCCCAAATAATACAGATAACATAGCTTCCCAATTCAATAAATACTTTATCCCGAACCAATAGCAGTCCTATGCAGAAAACAGCCAACCTCCACAATCCTAAACAGTCTAAATCCTAATAAAGCTGAAACCACTTTCTCCATTCAGCCCCAACTAAATCAATAACAAAAATGGTTACTAAACTGAAACCTACTACCCTAGCTGCAGACAATTTACCACCCCAATATCTAAAAGAAGCAGCCGAAGCAATAGCATACCCAGTTTCAATACTTATAAACAGATCCATACTGGAACACAAAATCCCAACCTTATGGAAAACTTCCCACATAATCCCACTTCACAAAGAAGGTAATTGTACTGACCTAGCCAACTACCGACCTATTGCTATCTTATCCCCACTGTCCAAAATATTAGAGAAAATTGTCTACACACAGCTCATGCACTACCTGAAAACAAATAACCTATTAACTCAGTCACAACATGATTTCCTTCCAAACCACAGAAATTTTACAACCACTGCCCTGTTATGTTTCACCAACACAATAAAACCAATACAGAAACTATCACAAATACGTATCCTCCCTCTATTTTCTTAGACCTATATAAAGCCTTCAATATGGTCTCCCACAGCAAACTCCTTACCACCCTTTCTTCACTAAACATTTCCCAGTCTAGCCACCACTTGAATGCTTCCAAGGCTATCTGACTGGATGACAGCCAGCAGTACAATGGCAAGGAGATTTGTCACCCCTTTTACCTACCACCATAAGTGTCCCGCCAGGGCTCCATACTAAGTCCCATCCTTTTCTCATTATTTACAAATAACCTGCACACCTCAGTCCCGCAGGCATCCCTAATTCAGTATGCCGATGACTCCACAGTAATTTGCACTGCCCCTACTATTTAAGAATTACAAGTGCTCACCCAAAACTCCTTTCTTGCAATTGAAAACTGGCTAACAAACTCCCACCTCATCCTGAACCCCAATAAAACAAAACATATGCTATTTCATCCTACCAAGCTAAAACAGTCCCCTCCTCATTCACTATCGAATCTGTCAACAAAACCATAATTTCACCCACTGTCCTTATGAAGCTGCTAGGTGTTGAAATAGACCATAACATGAGATTTGATTTCTACATATCTCACACCATAAAAAAACGTCCACAAAAACTAGGTACTCTGTATAGGAATAAACTTTACTTACAAACAGCACTAAAGCCACCGTAGCTCAAACACACTTAATCTCCAACCCTTCTGTATGCATCACTGATTCTCACCAACCTTAGGAAATCTGACTGCACAAAAACGAAACATGTTATGGCAAAATTGGCCAAGATTTGCAGCCAACTCAAAATCAGGTATAAATCACCTATATATCACTAAGGCAGCTCAAATGGATAGAGTTTCCCTCAGTTCCTACTTACCTATACTCAACTAACCATGGCCCCAAATTACTCTATAATAAGAAAAAACACCTGCCCTGCAAAATCTACTGCAATCATATACTCCAGTACCAGAACTTCACCATCCAATAATACATCCCTGATAAAAGTCTCCATTGCCCAGTAATCGGCTGCTGGGAATCCCGCTTCTCCAACTTCATATAGCTAAAAATCAAATCTAGGAATACTTTACCTCCTAGTAGTATAATATCCACCGCAACCTCACAATTCCTCAATTTAAAAAGCTTTTTCTGAAACTCACCTATCCAAAAAAACTGGATATGTCCATGTGTGGCTCTGACTAATTCACCTGGCATATTCCTAATGCTGATCCTATATTAGAAGTAATTCTTACTTTATTGTAACGCATTATATAAACACAAACGATATCTAGTACTATGTTTTAATGACACCAAGTGTCCCATACAATGTATATTTAATTGTGTTTTTACTGTGTTTATTATACTCTCTACTTGTATTTTGTGTTGTATTATAGGTTCATAGGTTCATAGGTTTGTTTTTATGACCTTCATCCATTTACCAAAGGGGGTTCTTTTGTTTTCCCCCTTTAAACATTGGGTTAATTTCTTTTTTTTCTCCTTTCCTAACTGATTAAATTTTACATTTTTAGTTTTCTTTACCTTCCCCAAAAAGGGCCTTTGGGGAAAAATTTAAAAACACCAAAGTTTCTTAAACTATTTAAAACGTTTTAGCTTTTTTTAAAAATTTATTGGAGGGATTTCTTTAATTGCAGGTAAAATTCAAGCACACTTGGGATTTTTTATAAAAAAGGGGAAAAGCCTAAGCAACAGATCCTACTTCAGGGGCATTCCTAAGGGAAAACAATACATACCTTTTTTCCCCAATTACATTTCTGTTTTCTTTGCTCCCTTTCCATAACACTGATTAGATTTTACTATTTTTTTTTTTTTTTACTTACTGATTTAAATCAGTGGCGCAGTGGTGCAGCTGTAGCATTGTCACCTCCCAGCAAGAGGTTCTCTGGTTTGAAACTATTAAAAGACACAGCTATAGCATTTCTTAACAAACTCATTGTGATGCTATATACTGTTCAAGTTAGCGCTAGCTCAGTAATTCATTGCAGGCACTTTGCATTTATTGCAGGTAAACATGCACACAGACATACACGCACGCAGCCATCTTTTTACTATCAGGGAAGCAGTTGCCTAAGCAATACAGAGTCACATGACTCTTGCATGCGCATTCACCATATGGGATTCTTAATGACATACCACACTGTTTACAACAGGTTGGATTACATTTCTGTTTTCTTTGCTCCCTTTCCATAACACTGATTAGATTTTACTATTTGTAGTTTTCTTTTTTACTTACTGATTTAAATCAGTGGCGCAGTGGTGCAGCTGTAGCATTGTCACCTCCCAGCAAGAGGTTCTCTGGTTTGAAACTATTAAAGACACAGCTATAGCATTTCTTAACAAACTCATTGTGATGCTATATACTGTTCAAGTTAGCGCTAGCTCAGTAATTCATTGCAGGCACTTTGCATTTATTGCAGGTAAACATGCACACAGACATACACACACGCAGCCATCTTTTACTATCAGGGAAGCAGTTGCCTAAGCAATACAGAGTCACATGACTCTTGCATGCGCATTCACCATATGGGATTCTTAATGACATACCACACTGTTTACAACAGGTTGGATTACATTTCTGTTTTCTTTGCTCGCTGTCGATAAGACTGATGAGATTTTACTATTTGTAGTTTTCCTTTTTACTTACTGATTTAAATCAGTGGCGCAGTGGTGCAGCTGTAGCATTGTCACCTCCCAGCAAGAGGTTCTCTGGTTTGAAACTATTAAAAGACACAGCTATAGCATTTCTTAACAAACTCATTGTGATGCTATATACTGTTCAAGTTAGCGCTAGCTCAGTAATTCATTGCAGGCACTTTGCATTTATTGCAGGTAAACATGCACACAGACATACACACACGCAGCCATCTTTTTACTATCAGGGAAGCAGTTGCCTAAGCAATACAGAGTCACATGACTCTTGCATGCGCATTCACCATATGGGATTCTTAATGACATACCACACTGTTTACAACAGGTTGGATTACATTTCTGTTTTCTTTGCTCCCTTTCCATAACACTGATTAGATTTTACTATTTGTAGTTTTCTTTTTTACTTACTGATTTAAATCAGTGGCGCAGTGGTGCAGCTGTAGCATTGTCACCTCCCAGCAAGAGGTTCTCTGGTTTGAAACTATTAAAAGACACAGCTATAGCATTTCTTAACAAACTCATTGTGATGCTATATACTGTTCAAGTTAGCGCTAGCTCAGTAATTCATTGCAGGCACTTTGCATTTATTGCAGGTAAACATGCACACAGACATACACGCACGCAGCCATCTTTTTACTATCAGGGAAGCAGTTGCCTAAGCAATACAGAGTCACATGACTCTTGCATGCGCATTCACCATATGGGATTCTTAATGACATACCACACTGTTTACAACAGGTTGGATTACATTTCTGTTTTCTTTGCTCCCTTTCCATAACACTGATTAGATTTTACTATTTGTAGTTTTCTTTTTTACTTACTGATTTAAATCAGTGGCGCAGTGGTGCAGCTGTAGCATTGTCACCTCCCAGCAAGAGGTTCTCTGGTTTGAAACTATTAAAAGACACAGCTATAGCATTTCTTAACAAACTCATTGTGATGCTATATACTGTTCAAGTTAGCGCTAGCTCAGTAAATCATTGCAGGCACTTTGCATTTATTGCAGGTAAACATGCACACAGACATACACGCATGCAGCCATCTTTTTACTATCAGGGAAGCAGTTGCCTAAGCAATACAGAGTCACATGACTCTTGCATGCGCATTCACCATATGGGATTCTTAATGACATACCACACTGTTTACAACAGGTTGGATTACATTTCTGTTTTCTTTGCTCCCTTTCCATAACACTGATTAGATTTTACTATTTGTAGTTTTCTTTTTTACTTACTGATTTAAATCAGTGGCGCAGTGGTGCAGCTGTAGCATTGTCACCTCCCAGCAAGAGGTTCTCTGGTTTGAAACTATTAAAAGACACAGCTATAGCATTTCTTAACAAACTCATTGTGATGCTATATACTGTTCAAGTTAGCGCTAGCTCAGTAATTCATTGCAGGCACTTTGCATTTATTGCAGGTAAACATGCACACAGACATACACACACAGCCATCTTTTTACTATCAGGAAGCAGTTGCCTAAGCAATACAGAGTCACATGACTCTTGCATGCGCATTCACCATATGGGATTCTTAATGACATACCACACTGTTTACAACAGGTTGGATTACATTTCTGTTTTCTTTGCTCCCTTTCCATAACACTGATTAGATTTTACTATTTGTAGTTTTCTTTTTTACTTACTGATTTAAATCAGTGGCGCAGTGGTGCAGCTGTAGCATTGTCACCTCCCAGCAAGAGGTTCTCTGGTTTGAAACTATTAAAAGACACAGCTATAGCATTTCTTAACAAACTCATTGTGATGCTATATACTGTTCAAGTTAGCGCTAGCTCAGTAATTCATTGCAGGCACTTTGCATTTATTGCAGGTAAACATGCACACAGACATACACGCATGCAGCCATCTTTTTACTATCAGGGAAGCAGTTGCCTAAGCAATACAGAGTCACATGACTCTTGCATGCGCATTCACCATATGGGATTCTTAATGACATACCACACTGTTTACAACAGGTTGGATTACATTTCTGTTTTCTTTGCTCCCTTTCCATAACACTGATTAGATTTTACTATTTGTAGTTTTCTTTTTTACTTACTGATTTAAATCAGTGGCGCAGTGGTGCAGCTGTAGCATTGTCACCTCCCAGCAAGAGGTTCTCTGGTTTGAAACTATTAAAAGACACAGCTATAGCATTTCTTAACAAACTCATTGTGATGCTATATACTGTTCAAGTTAGCGCTAGCTCAGTAATTCATTGCAGGCACTTTGCATTTATTGCAGGTAAACATGCACACAGACATACAAACATGCAGCCATCTTTTTACTATCAGGGAAGCAGTTGCCTAAGCAATACAGAGTCACATGACTCTTGCATGCGCATTCACCATATGGGATTCTTAATGACATACCACACTGTTTACAACAGGTTGGATTACATTTCTGTTTTCTTTGCTCCCTTTCCATAACACTGATTAGATTTTACTATTTGTAGTTTTCTTTTTTACTTACTGATTTAAATCAGTGGCGCAGTGGTGCAGCTGTAGCATTGTCACCTCCCAGCAAGAGGTTCTCTGGTTTGAAACTATTAAAAGACACAGCTATAGCATTTCTTAACAAACTCATTGTGATGCTATATACTGTTCAAGTTAGCGCTAGCTCAGTAATTCATTGCAGGCACTTTGCATTTATTGCAGGTAAACATGCACACAGACATACACGCACGCAGCCATCTTTTTACTATCAGGGAAGCAGTTGCCTAAGCAATACAGAGTCACATGACTCTTGCATGCGCATTCACCATATGGGATTCTTAATGACATACCACACTGTTTACAACAGGTTGGATTACATTTCTGTTTTCTTTGCTCCCTTTCCATAACACTGATTAGATTTTACTATTTGTAGTTTTATTTTTTACTTACTGATTTAAATTAGTGGCGCAGTGGTGCAGCTGTAGCATTGTCACATCCCAGCAAGAGGTTCTCTGGTTTGAAACTATTAAAAGACACAGCTATAGCATTTCTTAACAAACTCATTGTGATGCTATATACTGTTCAAGTTAGCGCTAGCTCAGTAATTCATTGCAGGCACTTTGCATTTATTGCAGGTAAACATGCACACAGACATACACACACGCAGCCATCTTTTTACTATCAGGGAAGCAGTTGCCTAAGCAATACAGAGTCACATGACTCTTGCATGCGCATTCACCATATGGGATTCTTAATGACATACCACACTGTTTACAACAGGTTGGATTACATTTCTGTTTTCTTTGCTCCCTTTCCATAACACTGATTAGATTTTACTATTTGTAGTTTTCTTTTTTACTTACTGATTTAAATCAGTGGTGCAGTGGTGCAGCTGTAGTATTGTCACCTCCCAGCAAGAGGTTCTCTGGTTTGAAACTATTAAAAGACACAGCTATAGCATTTCTTAACAAACTCATTGTGATGCTATATACTGTTCAAGTTAGCGCTAGCTCAGTAATTTATTGCAGGCACTTTGCATTTATTGCAGGTAAACATGCACACAGACATACAGACACGCAGCCATCTTTTTACTATCAGGGAAGCAGTTGCCTAAGCAATACAGAGTCACATGACTCTTGCATGCGCATTCACCATATGGGATTCTTAATGACATACCACACTGTTTACAACAGGTTGGATTACATTTCTGTTTTCTTTGCTCCCTTTCCATAACACTGATTAGATTTTACTATTTGTAGTTTTCTTTTTTACTTACTGATTTAAATCAGTGGCGCAGTGGTGCAGCTGTAGCATTGTCACCTCCCAGCAAGAGGTTCTCTGGTTTGAAACTATTAAAAGACACAGCTATAGCATTTCTTAACAAACTCATTGTGATGCTATATACTGTTCAAGTTAGCGCTAGCTCAGTAATTCATTGCAGGCACTTTGCATTTATTGCAGGTAAACATGCACACAGACATACACACACAGCCATCTTTTTACTATCAGGGAAGCAGTTGCCTTAACAATACAGAGTCACATGACTCTTGCATGCGCATTCACCATATGGGATTCTTAATGACATACCACACTGTTTACAACAGGTTGGATTACATTTCTGTTTTCTTTGCTCCCTTTCCATAACACTGATTAGATTTTACTATTTTACTATTTGTAGTTTTCTTTTTTATTTACTGATTTAAATCAGTGGTGCAGTGGTGCAGCTGTAGCATTGTCACCTCCCAGCAAGAGGTTCTCTGGTTTGAAACTATTAAAAGACACAGCTATAGCATTTCTTAACAAACTCATTGTGATGCTATATACTGATCAAGTTAGCGCTAGCTCAGTAATTCATTGCAGGCACTTTGCATTTATTGCAGGTAAACATGCACACAGATATACACGCACGCAACCATCTTTTTACTATCAGGGAAGCAGTTGCCTAAGCAATACAGAGTCACATGACTCTTGCATGCGCATTCACCATATGGGATTCTTAATGACATACCGCACTGTTTACAACAGGTTGGATTACATTTCTGTTTTCTTTGCTCCCTTTCCATAACACTGATTAGATTTTACTATTTGTAGTTTTCTTTTTTACTTACTGATTTAAATCAGTGGCGCAGTGGTGCAGCTGTAGCATTGTCACCTCCCAGCAAGAGGTTCTCTGGTTTGAAACTATTAAAAGACACAGCTATAGCATTTCTTAACAAACTCATTGTGATGCTATATACTGTTCAAGTTAGTGCTAGCTCAGTAATTCATTGCAGGCACTTTGCATTTATTGCAGGTAAACATGCACACAGCTATACACGCACGCAACCATCTTTTTACTATCAGGGAAGCAGTTGCCTAAGCAATACAGAGTCACATGACTCTTGCATGCGCAGTCACCATATGGGATTCTTAATGACATACCACACTGTTTACAACAGGTTGGATTACATTTCTGTTTTCTTTGCTCCCTTTCCATAACACTGATTAGATTTTACTATTTGTAGTTTTCCTTTTTACTTACTGATTTAAATCAGTGGCGCAGTGGTGCAGCTGTAGTATTGTCACCTCCCAGCAAGAGGTTCTCTGGTTTGATGCTTGGCTGGGATGCATGTTCTCCCTGCATTCATGTGGGTTTCCTTCTATGTTATAAAGACATGCATCTGGATCATTTCTCCCTGAGTGTTTGACAAAAATTGGCTTTGTTCCCAGTAGACAAATGTTAAATAAATTACTCAGCTGCAATTAATTAAACTTGTTTTTTTTCCTGTTGTTTTAGGGTACATCTTAATAAGCATTTGGCACATTATGTTTAGTTTTACAGTATGAGCTCCTTGTTTAGTGTGTGATTTGGCTCTGTGTTTTTACACAGTACAAATCACCTTTGTTCCTGTGAACACTTTCAGTTTTCTTGCTGGGAGTTCTGATAGTGCAGATTTCAACAGTATTAGCAGCAGTTGCATGGCAATGTGGCATAGAAGGATACAGCCTGGACTATGTCCCAGATAATTTTTGTTCAGAAAACGTGGGGTGGGAAGCTGGAAAATTCAAGCATAAGGGAGGAGTGAGAGGCCATTGTTGGCTTAGCCTTTCATGGTGGAGGGAGGAAGTTTGTCTCATTGTCATGGTGACCCAGCCAGGAGTAATAGGGCCTGCCAGGCAGCATTATGGTTTGAGGTGGTTCCATGTTGCAGTAATGACAAGAGGTTTGATAGAATGTATGAGTCCAGATACCTCTCCCTCTCTTCTCTTTCAAATGTTTTACTGCCAATCAAACCAATAACCTAAGAAGCCAAGCCATAGCTGCTCTTTCCTTACAAACCCCTTCTCACAGACTATGAGCCCAGATGCACTCTCCCAGGAATCATCATTTGCAGATATCATATCTACCATGGGGATTTGGTAGGACAGGAACAGATGGAGGATCCGCAGTATTTAGCATGACAGCCCACTCACTAACACCCAATTCTAGCCACTGTGGGGAATGAATTAGCCTTTTTCATTAATCAGAGAATGAATGGTCATGGCTTTTTTCTTGCCTGGACAACCAATGGGCATGGGCTCTCCTCACAGCAAAAATGAATTGGTCAGTTTGGTGCAGGAAGGGGAACAATCAAGTGGACTGTATGCTTAAACAATTGTAGTGAACAACAGCAATCAAGTATAGATTTTTCTTTGGGTTCTCCTGTAAGACCAGTTTATTTTACCATTTAAAGGTTTAGGAGGTTTTATGACCAGGGGGCACATGTCTGATAATTGTAATGTATATGCTTTTCAGATTTTGGACTTTTCTATTTTTGTGTTGTATCAGGTGTGGTTGCTGATTTGCTCACTGTTCTGAGGCCCCTTACAGAAAATTAATTGATTACCACTGTGCAATGTTATATGGTGGAAGCCATCTGACTTCCAGTAGTAGCTTTTGTGATGTCATAATCATTTCTATTATTTTAAACCCTGGGAACTTTTTTGGAGCTTATGTTTACCATTCAAACTGTTTTGGCATGAAACAGTTGCTCTTAATGCTGGAATCCCATTCCTTTCACTGTTGGCTCTGAGGATGTGGCTTATTTGAATCTGTTCTACTTTTCTATGTCTGGTCTTGGACTTTAAACTTTGAACTAGTGATAATTTGTTGAGAGAATGTATCAGGTGTGGATTACAAAAGTCAGTATTGACTTTGAAGTTTTGGAAATTATTACCGCTCTGGTACATTGTTTTGTTTGCTTTTTTATCTGTAGTTATTGTCCGTGTTCTCATCAGTTGATTCCCTAATTCGGAAAGAAGCAATGCATGTTTTTATTAAAAAAATATATATTCTACAGCTTGTTATCTTTGGTTAAATGAAATTGCTGTTTATTAGTAACACTGCCTTTTTTTCCACAGCACTTGTCCTGTTATTCAAAGAAAGCTTTAGGCTTTGCTTCTGTTGTGACTATTAGACTATTCCATAATTACTTTAATTCTGAGTTTTATACATTATTAACATAGGCAATAACTTTCATTAGCAATGTAAAATGTATTGCTAATACTTTCAACTGATCTGATATCACTGAATTTGAGTATTCTAGTTAAAGTGTATATCAACCTCTTTTCATCTCTCATTTGCTGTACGTGTCAGCAGTTTGCAATAATTTTATCTTAAATGTGCTGTTTATTGCTTATAATTATTTCTGGAACAGTTTGTGCACATTTACTCCCTTTTAGGCTTATTATATTATGACCTATAATTATCCTTATTGTCATTATGCTGTGCTAGTCAAAAAGCCTCATTATTATGCTCTGCCCACTCACCTTACAATATCCTCATCTGTTTCTCTCATTTGCTGCTGACTCTGCATTGCATGGTGCCATCAGGTGAAATAGAGGAGAAGCCTGGACAGAGAATGTCCAGAGCTGAGCTGTCTAGCGAGGTTAAAGTATTTCCTTTTCATTTTGAATAATGATATCGAGAGTAAAAATAAAACATGACAGTACACAAAATTTACTTTTTTTAATTGCTTACTTGATATTCTGTTGTCATTAGTTAGCCAACACCAGGGACAGTACTTAAAGACAAGGAACATACACTAAGATAATTAACCATCAACAGCTCATGATTATGGTTATAAATCCCTGATTTTTGTGTTTAATATACTTATATAAGGATATCACAATCCAGGTTAAATTCTTTATCTTTTTAATAACTTGGGGAATCTTAGCATAGCCAGCTAATACCAGGGGTGGTATCTGGAGATGAGGGAAAATGGTGGGCTACGTATATTTATTAAAGCACACTTACTTAGCTCTAGCTTAGTAGCATAGAGGGATTGAGCAATGAATATCACCAAGATAACCTGAGAGGGAGTAGCAGTTCAAGAGACAATCAGAGGGTGGGAGTGAGTGGTTGGATTAGCTTGTCCATTTCCAGGGGAATGAGTGGTAGGTTCTGGTCTGGTCCTGTTATGCTGCAGTGCAAGGATGGTCACTTGGAGGAGGTTATGGGCTTGGAATTTCAAGCTGGTGATGATAGCATTCATGGTGTGTGGGTGAATGTGTGGGTGTGTGTGTGTCCGTGTTTGTGTGTGTGATGCAGTGTTTATATTATCACCAGGGAAAGAAGTTAAGATAGGAAGACCAGTAAGAGAATCATGCATGTCATTAATTGGAGGGAGTGTCTGCTCTGTGAAGCTAGAAGTTTATGTCTCCCTTTAAGGTCCCATCTGGGTGTAAGCCAGACTCAATCAGCAGACAAGATAGGGCACTGTCAGTCATAGCCTGATTAGAAGGAATTGCCTCCTTTGTGTCCTGGTCTTCCGGGTAGTCCAGATGCAGTCAGTCTTGATCAGGGGTACACAACCCTGGGGTACTAGCTGAGTAAGAATATATGTGAGGAATCAGCAAAGCCACCTCATGGCCATCAGGATGATGGTTACCTCAGACAGCTTTCTCTGAAGCTCAGGTAAAATTCCAGGGTAGAAGTATGGATAGATATAGCTGACTGAGGCACCAGGCCTGGGGACAAAAGACATAAAAAAATAAATAAAGCACACTTAATTGATTATTTATGTGATGCCCGTGCACTGGCCCAGAAATCAAGGAGCCTTAATCCTCACCACTAGCACCAGTGAGGGAAGTCCATATTAGGAAGGATAACAAATACACACACAGTAAATTGCAACTTCTCTTAAGAGCACACAGAGATCACAGTCAGTCTGGGGCTGGTTTCTCCCTTTCTCTCCAGATCCCTAATAAGACCCCCCACTGGCACAGCTATAGGGTACAGATTTCAGCCTAGTGGTCAAGCTAAAACCTCCATCACCCTCTCTGTCCAACCAGTGCTTTGTGTCCCTGCCCAAATAGCTGATACACACACACTTTGGGATATGAGTTATATACAAACACACAGACACTCCTGGGGAAGGCTGGTACAGGTTTTCCAGCTATGCCCCTTCTGTCCAGGCTATAATGTAGTAATCACCACCACCAACCACTATTATCAGCTACTAATAAGGCCCTTATCAAAGGGTGTCCGATCATTACTGTGCAATATTATTATCCAAATGGTAAATATAACTGAACAGCTAGGCTTATTGAAGTGACTTGGACAGTATCATTATATTCATGCAATGTACTCTAGAGCTTAAATTATCTCTACATAAAGCAGCCATAGTTGAAAGGTTTAAAAATATTTACCAATAAATAATAAAAACACAAGCCAATACTTCTTACTACACAGTGCTAGTCAAGAGTTCAGAGATCACAGAGGAATACCTAAAATAATACAGTAGAAAAGTTCTGACATCGATGCAAAAAAAAAAGAGTCTAATCTTCCTATTTCCTAGCTATATCTAAGAGAAAACACAGTTCTAAAATAAACTTACATATAGAGCACAGGCAGAGTGCTGGTGAGTTGGATGTTCTCAAGACAAATCCAAAAATGCTCTGAATCTCTCTGTCCTTAAACTGATAACACAGTACCACGGACTCATTTCAGATTACATCATTTATCCCTGGTTCCCAGGCTAACAGAAACTCTACATTTACATTGCTTTGATCTTGCACCTGGTCAGGAAGCTATAGTAATAAAATACATTATACATGCAAATTCTAGCAATTAACTCTAGTCTCAAAACAAAAGCAAGACTTCTTTCATCCAGAAATCTTGGCTCCGGGTTTTGTGATCAAACAATTACACAATGCTTGACTTATCAGCTTTCCTACAGCAGAGTGCACTGTTGTTACATTTTTGCAGTTCCACATTTAACACAGTTTTCTTCCATTTAAGAAAACAAGCCTGTGGCTTATATTAATATTTGCAAATGACAGAATTATCTACAAAATTCTATCTGGCTAGGTTGGCAGCTTTCACATATCTCATATCCCCCCCAGAGAACTCAAGCTAGTTTTTCAAGTGACTCTTGAGAAACGTTGCTCAAGAGGGTTAGGTCTATCTGAGTATACCTTACTCCATTCCCTGTCTTGAGACTTCATCTGCGTTGGCATTGCTAATCCCATTGTGGTGCTGCACTGACACATATGCTTGCAACCCTAGGCTTCATCTTAGCAGCTTGGCATTTTGCTGGCTGGCTCTGTTTAACCATGTTAGGGGATTGTGATCTGTCACTACAGTGAATTTTCTTCCATACAGATAAGGCTGAAATTTCTGCAGTGCCCACACTATGGCTAGACATTCATTTTCTACAGCTGCATAGCATTTCTCCATGGGTTGGAGCCTACGACTGAGATAAACCAGTGGGTGCTCTTCACCCTCTGAAGAAATCTGGCTAAATACAGCCCCCACCCCATGGTTTGAAGCATCCACCTGCACAACAAATTCTTTGCTGTAATCTGGACTGGCTAACACAGAGGGTCCTCCCAAAGCTTCATTAAGCTCCTGGCATTCCTGCTCACATGCTGGGGTCCACACTACCTTATCTGGCCTGTTCTTCCTTGTCAGGTCTGTGAGGGGAGCAGCTATGGTACTATAACTGGGGGCAAACTTTCTGTAGTACCCTGCTGTCCCTAAGAATGCCCTCACCTGCTTTTTGGTAACAGGTGCAGGCCATGCCTGAATTGCTTCTACTTTGGCAGGTTCTGGCCTGATCTTACCACTCCCCACTCTATGTCCCAGGTGGGAGACCTTTGCCATACCACCTGACATTTGCTCAGCTTAAGGGTCAACCCTGCCCTGTGTAGTCTGCCCAGTTCCTCCCTGACATGTTGAAGGTGCTCTTGCCAGGAATGGCTGTAGATGGCAATATCATCTAGGTAAGCAAGGGCAAACCCTCCTGCTCCTGCTAGGATATGATCTACCAGCCTCTGGAAGGTTGCTGGGGCATTTTGTATCCCAAAGGACATCTTTGTGAACTCATACAAGCCAAAAGGAGTCACAAAGGCTGAGTTCTCTCTAGCACTGGGAGTCAAGGGCACCTGCCAGTAGCCCTTGGTAAGATCAATGGTTGTAAGATACTTAGCCTCACCCAGCTGCTCTAGGGTCTCATCTGTCCTACGCATGGAGTAAGCATCTGACTCTGTGTGACTATTGAATTTCCTGTAGTCCACACAGAACCTGGTGCTGCCATCCTTCTTTGGTACCAGCACCACTGTGGAGGCCCAGGGACTGTTGGACTCTTGAATTAGCCCTAGTTGCAACATCTCCTGTATCTCCTCCCTCAGAGTCTGTTTGACTCTCTCAGACACTCTATAAGTGGCCTACCTAATAGGCCGTTGGGGTCCTGTATCTATCTGGTGCTGCACCAGGTCAGTGCACCCTGGTTTCCCAGCAAACATGTCCCCAAACTCGTGTAAAACTGCTTGGATTTCTCGAATCTGGGTAGGAGATAGCTGCTGGGACATTGCTATCCCTTCCACTGAGGTGTCAGTCCGAGCCTAACTGAGGAGATCAGTCACCAGATCTCCCTCAGACTCCTCCTGCAATCTACAGCAAATGGTCAGCACAAGAGCCTCCCTATCATGGTAAGGTTTCATCATATTAACATGGTACAATTTGTGCCCCTGCCTCCTGCCTAGCAGTTCTACCATGTAGTTAACATCACTTATCTTTCTTACCACCTTGTAGTGTCCCTCCCAAGCTGCTTGTAGCTTGTGTCTGACAGGAATGAGGACCATTACCTGCTGCTCTACAGCATATTCTCTACTTGAGCATTCCTGTCATATCATACCTTTTTCTGTTGCTGTCCTTCTGCCAGGTTCTCCTGGGCCAAGCCAATGAGTTCCCTGAGCCTTGTCCTGAGGTTTAGAACATATGCCACAACAGCCACCTTGTGAGATTTACTCACCTTCCCACTCATCACAAATTAAATTTAGAGGTCCCCTTACCCTATTCCCATAAAGCAACTCAAAGGGTGAAAACATGTGGATTCCTCAGGAACCTCTCTGTAAGCAAACAACAGATGGGGAAAATATTTGTCCCACTTCCTCTTAAAATGGTCTGCAAATGCCCCTAGCATGGACTTGATTGTAGAGTTTAACCTATCAACCAGACCATTAGTCTGTGGATGGTAGGGTGTTGTCTTCAGGTGCTTCACCCCACAGTACTTCCACAGACAAGCCAGCAGGTCTGACATAAAATTAGCACCTCTGTCAGTCAGTATTTCTTTTGGGAAACCTACCCTGCTGAAAATCAAGCATTTTCCACCTTTTCTGCCTCAATGGAGGACAAAGTCATTGCCTCAGGGTGTCTTGTAGCATAATCTTCTACTTGGGGTACTCAGATGCCCCACAATATCCATAGCTACCCTCTGAAATGGCTCCTCAATCACAGGCAAAGGCTTTAAAGGAGCTCTCACCTTGTCTCCTGCCTTGCCTGCCTTTTGGCACTGCTCACAGGTCCTGCAGTACCCTGTTACATCTCTGGAAATTCCAGGCCAATAGACGTTCTGCATAATATGTCTCTTTGTACGTTTTATGCCCATATGACCTACAAAGGCAATGTCATGGGCTATGGCTAGAAGTGCCAGTTGGTAGGCTCTAGGCACTACCAACTGCTGTACCTCTCACCTTCTAGCCCTCCCACAGGGGTCCACTCCCTATTCAGTAACCCTTTGTCCCAGTATACAGATTCCCCCTTCCCTTGAGAATCAGGTACCTCACTAGCTACTTGCCTCAGGCCTTGCAATGTAGGGTCTGAGAGCTGAGCCTGTGTCAACTCTCTCTTTGTAATACTTCCCAGCTCCCCTTCCACAGGAAGTCTGGCATCCTCTGACAGTGATGCCTCACTGTCAGCCTGGGTATTACTACTCACCTCTACATTTGCAGTCACTCTGTCCAAGGGAACCTCAGTACCCACAGGCAGCTGTGGCTCACCTTCATTCTCACTGCTACAACATAGCTTCCTCCCTGAAGTAACCACCGCACCAGTCCTGGCTGCAAGTATGCCATCTGTCTGGGCCTCCCCCAGGCTACCAGACCCACATGCTTGTCTCGAAGCCTGAATGTGTGTAACTGCATTAACACATAGTACTGCCTCATCAAAATCCTTCCCTATCAGGGCACATGCAGGATGGTAGTTCGGTAGCCCTGTTGTCTCCAGACAACCTACTACTGGCATTTTGTCTTCCCCACTTTCTGGCTCTCTCACCTTTTGTTCCCTGCCTTGCCTCCATGGACATCTGTATGCCACATGGCCCCACTGGTTGCATTCAAAACATTTAACCCTAGGTCCTGGATGTGTACCTGGATGGTTGGCATCCCCTGCTACTGGCAGATTCTGTTGGGACAGTCTGGGCTGCCCACCATGGGTTACTTTAGACCCATGAGCAGTATTGGGGGTCCCTTTCCTGTGCAGGGATGCCTTGCTTTCTAGGGTATAGGTCTCCCTTCTTCCCCAACTCCTCTGATGTAGCACATTGTCTATCAGCTAACCAGATCCTCTTGTCCTCAGGTAAAGTGCTAAGGGCTTGTTCCCTCACCAAAAGGTCTGGAAAATATTAGGGTACAACCTAACACCCTAATAATGGGCAATTTCAACTACCCCACCATTAACTGGGAAAACTACTCATGTACCAACTCATTTGCTCAATGAATTCATAAATTCCAATGCCTTGGATCAACTTATCCACACTCCCACCAGGGGCAGCAATATCCTAGACCTGGTCATTAACAACATGGGCAACCGGTGTTCCACACCAGAGGTAAATTCCTCATTCGTCAGATCCGACCACAAGCTAATCACCCTAGACATCCACATCCAGCCCCCACCCCCAACCCCCATTATTGAAACCATCATAAAAAATTTCTCCAAAGCCAACTTCACTCTTCTTGAGGCAGAAGTGGCAAACTTCACGGCACCCATGCAGATGGACAATAGAGATATGACTGCTGAATCCTACACAGATGCACTTTATAAGCACTTACATGAGTGCATGGATCATGCAATACCTAACAGAACCAAGATGCTATCCTCCAAAAAAAGGAAGCCAATCTGGTGGTCTCCTGCCATAAACAAATGCTACAACAGAAGAAAGAAACTTGCAAAAAAGAGTAAAATCCCATGATTGGAGGAACTCCCTGGTCAGCCTCAGTAAAAAGCTGAGATCCCTCATAAAATCCTCCAAAGCTAGTTATGAAAACAAAATCGCCACTCATTCTAAAGACAACCACAAAGCATTCTATAGCTATGTCAAGAATCTCAATGGCAACACTCAGATCTGCTCTGAGTTACAGCACAATGTCACTAAATATACAGAACCAAACTGATATTGACAACATGCTGGCAGATAGGTTCAGTGCTAACTTTACCCCCTCTCACCCCCTAAAGGGCCCATCTCTATACCGGGAGAATGCAAAGTTCCTGTAATCATGGCTATACAGGTAAAAACCAAGAACACAGCATCCATGGGACCTGACAACATCCCAGGCTGCTATCTACACGAACTACAGAATGAACTGGCACCCCACCTAAGTACCCTATTCAATCATAGCCTCCCCTCAGGCTTTGTGCCATCTAAATGGTGCACAGCAACAGTTATCCCACTCCACAAAGGGGGAGCCACCACGGACCCTGGGAACTACTGCCCCATTAGCCTGACGAGCCTGGTCTGCAAGGCTATAGAATGTATCATCATGGAACTTATAAACAATGACACTGGTAATCTCCAAACTCTGGACTTCACCCAGTTCAGGTTTGTCAAAGGCAGATCATGTCTTCTAAACCTGATAGACTTCTTTGAAGTGGTCACCAAAGCCGTAGATGAGGGTAAGGTGGTTCACACAGCCTATCTAGATCTCGCCAAGGCTTTCAACACCATCCCCCACTCTGGAATTATAGATAAACTCACTAAACTAAGTATAAATCCCTATGCCACAAGATGGGTTGCCAATTAGCTCAATGACAGAACCCACACTGTGAAAGTAGCAGACTCCAAATCCGACTTCAGACCAGTGACAAGTGGAGTATCGCAGGATTCAATCCTGGGTCCTCTCCTGTTTAGTATCTACTTCTCAGAAGTACAGCCTAACACAGGAGGTCTTTGGCTAACGAAGTCCACAGATAACTGCAAACTAGGAACCATAATTGAAACTCCTAACGATGTGGACATCCTACAAAAGCGCCTCACTGAGATAGATGCCTGGTGTCAAAGCCATGGCCTTAAGCTCAATGCCAAAAAGTGCATTGTCATCCCTTTTGGTAAAAACTCTGTACCCATGAACTACCACATAGGCGGTAGTCTACTTAACACTGAAAGTGTGATAAGAGACCTTGGGACACAAGTGGACAGTAGTCTCTCCTTTGATAATCACATCACCACAGTAGTCAGGAAATCCTTCTACATGGCACACCTCATCACAAAATGTTTCTCATCTAGGAAAAAAGTGGTCATTGTTCCCCTCTACTCGGCACTCATTAGACCCATTATAGAGTACAATGCCCCTTTTGGTATATACCTCACAAGACATCTACAACAACTAGAAAGGCCACAGAAATACCTCACAAACAAGATTAACAGTCTCAAACAGATGCCTTATGCAGACCGTCTCAAAAAAACTCCAGCTTTACTCCATCGCATATCATCTACTCAGAGGCAATCTCTGCCTAACATACAGAGCTATGTCAAACCCAGAGCTGATGGACATGCTCCACTTAAGGAAATCCCAATCCATCCAAGCTACACACTCTAGGGACTTAAACCTTGTCATCACAATAAACAGAACATGCTGGAGGGATAGATTCCTGTCCCAGAGACCTCCCATACTCTGGAACAAACTACCTATCTATATCAAACAAAACTCCTAATTAGCACTCTTCAAGAAAAATCTTGATGATTGGATGGGAGATAGGAAATTCACCCCAGTGATCACTTATGTGGCTCTGCTCAACAGGGGCACAGGAAAATAATTTTCTTGGGTGGTGAAAGCCATGGTATCTTTTTGGCTAGGCTTATATAGACCCTAGGGCTAATAGCCTAGTACCTACCTATGAACCTATGAACATCAAAAATGATTTTAATTAAAATTCAGTATGCAGTTGCTACTTTGCCTTCTTTTAGGGTAGGGGAACAGTCCAGTGGAGTTTTATAAATAATTATGCTATTAACATTCTTTGAAAGTTTAATGAGTAATGGAAACATTTTGGTGGTGCAGGATTTTAAAATCAAACAAAAATAGCCAAAAACAGTTTTCTGTTGACTTATCTGAAAATGCTCAACATTTAAGGGGTTTAATGTACCATCTTTAGTTTCTGTTGTTTTGTCATTATGATGGCATCTTTGTGCACATTTTCAGTCTTGAGCTGTTTATGATTCAGCTGCAGTTGTTCAAACATCAAGGAGCATTCTTCAGTTTTTGTAAAGAAAGATATTTTTGTAGGTTTTCGATTATAGTCTTCTGAGTTTCACTATTGATCTGGCAATGTTTGGACAACTTTCAGCACTTACATGCAGTGCATTTTCTATGATAATTTCTGTGTACTGACTCAGACTGAATGTTTCTTTCATGCAATTTACAATACATATTTGTCTGCTTCTATTCTTCTTATCTGTGCTAGTGTGCAATGCAGTGCATTAGCTCACTTTCTTATGGCTTCTCTGAACGTTTTCATTTTGTTCTATCCTTCCCATTTGAGATATTTCATTAATGAAGTACATAAGTGTACATCAATGTTTTCATTGTTTTGCTTATTGACAATGTTTTGTGCATTTAATGCAACTTTCTGGGTGTCAGGTGACTGCTGTAGTTATCATGTCCCTCCTCTGGGCCAGTAATCAAGGAGCCCCAATCTTCACCACTGACGCCGGAGGGGGATGTTCATTTAAAACAAAGATGGATACACCCAGTATTTTCAGATGCAGCTCTCTGTACAAAGCACAATTTCCCTTAAGAGCACACAGGGATCACACTCAGTCTTGGGGCTGGGTTTTCCTCTCCAGGGTGCAAATAAGTCTCCACCTTTCTTTCTACAGAAACCAGTACTCTGTATTCCTGTTCCAAGCAGCTGACAGACACACTCTTTGAGATTTGATTTTCACACACACACACACACACACACACACACACACACACACACACACACACACACACACACACACACACACACACACACACACACACACCTGGGAAGGATTTGTACAGATTTATCAGCTATGCCCCCTCTGCCCAGAGTATAAGGTAGATTCAATGCCACCAGCCAGCTACTTTAAGGCTCTTACCAGGGTACCCAATTACTCTTAGTAAAATTAATACTTAAACAAATGTTAGTATTAGCCAAGCGACAAGACTTTCAGGAGCATGAAGCCCACAGTATCACCAAACAGATGCAATTACTCTCCAAGAGTAAACTAGTTTCTAAGAGACCAGTTGCAATGAAAGGTCTAGATATATTTAATAGTAAATAATAAAATAGAAAACATGAAAATAATGAATATATATTTACAGTGAACAGCAGTGTTTCAATTATAAGGAAATATAAACAATAATACAGATGGAAAGATTCATACAGATACAGAAAAACAATATTTAACTAGTCACACTATATTTTCTTAACTTACAGAAGAATTACTGTTCCCTACTTACTTGCTAGAGCAAGACAAGATGAAGTGAGTGAGTGGTCTTTGTTGTCAGGTTCCCAAAAACAAAGTGCTGAGTGTCACTATCACATCGCTCACTAATATCTAAAATAATGTCAGTGCTGGCTATAGAATGATATCACATCTGGTCACCTGACTTTGTGGTTCCCATATTATCCCCCTGACTACAAGCTGAACCAGAATCTAACACAGATGTGCCACAATACACATCTAGAGCTTTGTTAAGGCATCCAGAAACTGTAAAACAATTCCAGTACTTTCATCCTTCTTGTAGAGTCTAACCAGCTATTCTCTGGCATCCCAGGGTAGCAATTAGCTCACCACTAAGGACAATTAGAGCAGGATCCCAGACCAGACATTGCATCTCTGGCGGCATTCAGACCTGTGAGATAAAATCTTTTTTGCCTAATCCAAGTCATTTAATTTCCAAATATTTTTCTTAAGGTGAGCTGGGCTGAGCTTAACCCCTTCCCTTCCAACATACTCTGTTAACATATATACATTTTCTCAGCTACAACAGTACAGTCTGATATAAATGTACATTTCTTTTCTGTACAGGAGGACCCACTGTTGATACATTTTAACACAATCAACTTTACAAATCAGTTTGATATACAAATAACATAAAATTGTCTACAAAACTCCAGTTAGCTATGCTGGCATATTTTACACATGCATTGTCCTACTCTCTCTCTCTGGCATAGCTGGCACTACCTCACATCATCACAGCAGTCACATTTGGTTTTGACTTTATTACATTCCTCTGTATTGGCTTAGATGGTTCTTCTACATCTAAATGAGCACACATTGGTTATTACTTCAGCAAGACAAAACAAACCATTTGAAGAAGCTTCAACCAACAAAAAAAATTATTTTTACATGGGTCCAAGTGCCTCTGTGCCTTTGATTTGGAGGATTTGCCAGCCAAGCACTTCTTCCTTGTGTATACTAACTCCAGGATTGCACAAACTCAAACATTCAAAATCTCAAAAACTTATAATTACTATTGAGACAGTAATACAAAACTATACTGAAAGTGATTTTCAATTGAAAACTGTGGTTGATGAGTTGGACTTTAGGGATGTACACTTGATGAGCTCAAACCTTGTCACGTTTACTTCTGACCAAGGTAATCTGATGAAGTTGTCAAGTTTTATAGTATTGCAGGGTGACAGACTAATGTTACTGACATCTGGTGTTTTAGTATGTTTTACACATTGGCATATTCAATAGTTTATGCTTCAGCCATAAATATATATATATATATATATATATATATATATATATATATATATATATATATATACTGGCAGATTTTTGGCATTTGACTTTTTGTTTTTGGTCTTTCTGCTTTCGATTTTTGGCATTAGGGATTTACAAGTGATCCCTTTGAAGAACTGTACATTGAATCTTATTACATTTACTGCACGACATATATCTTAATTGCACATTGTATAACAGTGTTTTATTTGTGCATTATATTGATTGCCTGAACTGGTTGTCTAAAGTTGCATTTGTCTAGTGGTCCAAGTCATAGCTTAAAAAGGATCAGTTTGTACAGGTATTCCTGTAACATTAATAAACACTGAGTAAGTAATTAATAAAATAAATCTCCCCAGAGAGAGAGAGAGAAGTAATTGCATATACTTCCTGATTCTGGTATAAAATGCCAGTATAAATCTGACAGATGGGAATTGTGGACCTCCTTAATCCAGCCCCTTCATGTACTGCAACATTAAATTGTGTATACAGCTTAGATGTGGGATCTCAGCCTGGATTTACAGATGCATTTATGTATCCTCCTCTTCCTGTTATGTTGCCCTGGAATACTTCTGCTCCTTGGTGGTATTTGGCTGGAGTAGCTGATGGAAAATTAACAGACATAAATGTTTGAGTCATATTGAACATACTCTGCATGAAAATATACACTATAGCATGAGGATCCATTTCTAAAGAACACTAGGTAATCTAAATATAAAATAATTGCTTTATGTTGGAGATAGGAAGCTAATAATTTGTATGAACAGGAAGAGTCCAAAGCTCCAGCCTTCCAAAACTTCTACTGGTAGTATAATTCTATAGGGGTTACCTTCTGAATTTTGACAGTAAAAGGACATATAAAGGCCTTGCTGTTATAATAGTTTGTTGTCTCATGACATGCTGTCATGAGGATGTTAAATAAGTGCAGCTGATTTA
The DNA here is from genome assembly GCF_019279795.1 of Protopterus annectens. Classification (NCBI taxonomy): domain Eukaryota; kingdom Metazoa; phylum Chordata; order Ceratodontiformes; family Protopteridae; genus Protopterus; species Protopterus annectens. Next base: position 328,341,495 of record NC_056727.1, read on the forward strand.
TGAAAAGTAAGTGATTTAAGGTGTCAGAACCTTTGCTCCAGTTAGTATACCATTGTAGGTTGGTGATGGTAAAAGAAAAGGATTTATTCTGGGTATCAGTGGCCTGGTTGTAAAGGGGGATAGAAACATTTTAGAAAATAAGGATGAAGGTTATTAGCTTATTTAAATGGATAGCTCTCGATCAACAAAAGTCAAGTGTAGAATTCTGATGGACTTGCTGGAAAGTCTAGTAAGATAAAATATTGTGCTCAGAAGTGTAGTTGTCTCAACTAGCACCATGTGCCAATCCTACGAAATAACATCATCTTCCATCAGCTCCTCAAGTGAAGAGAAAAAAAAGACTTCTGCAAAACATGCAGGATGCTTCCGGCAAACAGTACCCAGTACCCAATCCCAATCTGTGTGCCTGCTCCCACTCCAGGTCTACAAGTGAAGAGCAAAACAAAAAAAAAGTCAATTCCTTCTACTGGCACACTAACCAGGTGGTTAGATGCACATCCCACAGTCATTCAGGTCTCATTTCTGTACCCTGCTCTTGACCATCCTTCCTCACACTTTCTTAGTAAAAAATAATTTCTTCTTTTAAACTGTAGCAAAATGCTTGTTAGAAATGTAACAAGCAGCTGCTACAGTTTATATCCTATATGCACAGAGCACTGCAGCTCTCAAGTTTTAGTTTTAAAAAATAATTTCTTCTTTTAAACTGTAGCAAACTGATTGCTACAAATGCAGCAAACATTTGCTACAATTTATGCCCTGCTTGTTACAGAGAGCTGCAGCACTCAGGTTTTAGTTAAAATGAAAAATAAAACTTCCCCTTTTAAACCTTAGCAAACAGTTTGTTACAAATGTAGCAAACAGTCACTTCAGTTTATACCAGCACAGACTGTTAAAAAAAAACTTTTCTTTAAACTGCAGCAAACTGCTGTAAGCAGTTACTATAGTATATACCCTGCAGAGAGTACTACAGTGCTCAGGATTTAATTAAAAAAAAAAAAAAAAAAAAAAAAAAATATATATATATATATATATATATATATATATATATATATAAAACTTTTAAACTATAGCTAACTTCTTGCTACAGTTTAGACCCCACATGGAGCACTAAGACCTCCAGTTTTACTGCAAAAGTTAGTATTTCACTAAAGACTGATCAGGATGATGGATGGCCAATTGCTCCCCCTAGCACTTTACACCCAGTGCAGTTGCCCCTTTTGCCCCACCATAGTTATATTACTGGTTGGGCTCATTATACCCAGAATCACTATAGTGGTTGAGATTTAGGCTCTGAGCTTCTAATGCTTCCTGTAGTCCAGAATAGAGGGTTTGACTGTTTTTGTCTCCATTTGTCTACTGTGTGACTGAATAAATCACTTAACTAGACAGTGTGCTTGGGCTGACGCTGTAAAGGAAAACTTTACCTAGTGAGCTTACCTCTTATAGATTAAAGTGAAAAAAGGAAATCACTGTTTAAGTACATTTTGTAGTAGCTGATGATCTAAGCTGTGGGTACAGTATAGATATAACATTCTAGTCTGGATTTACAGTCACGTTTATGTCTCCTGTTAATCCATTTTACAACCCAGGCTTTCTGTTACATTTTGCTAGAGTAGTAGGATGAGCAGAGGTAGATGGTATTTTATACAGACAATCCAAACAAACATGCCCAAACTGATGCAAAACATTATAGTATTTAATTAAGGACTTATGTTTGAATGACACAAATGTAGTGAAATGATGGTATAAATAATTGCTGTCATTGATTGCATGACTAAAATTCACAAATCAGGCATCATTCATTCATATGCATCACATAAACAAGGAATCCACTATGCAACTTCTATCTAATAAATGTACATATTCTATCTTGTACAATTAAAACATGTAAATATTTTTTTATCTTTGAGTAATATCTACCTTTCATTTTAAAATTCATTTTGCAGCAGTGCTAGCCCCTCCTACACTATCTGATGTGTGATACACCCCATATATATATATATATATATATATATATATATATATATATATATATATATATACACACACACACACACACACACACACACACACACACACACACACACACACACACACACACACAAACTGGCAATCATTTAAAATGTCAGGACCTTCTAGAGCGAGTTCCAAAACACAGAGACTGAATGGCCAGTAGATCTGATTTGTATATGTCAGTCTCAAAGTTGGTACATACAAATTTGAGGGGTGCAGTGGGGGGGGGGCTTGCCTACAAAATAAGTTTTAAAGAAAAGAGTGATTTTTGAGAGTCACTCTTCTCTGGTTTTCAGTCTTTTTTTTTTCGGCTTTTTGGCACTTAACATTTTTGAGTGCCAACATTTCAACAGGGACCCACACTAATTCTATGGTCACACGAAGTCCAAAATATGGTAAAATCTCCCAAAAGAATTAAGTCATTGCTGGCACCTTGCTGAATTTTTCTTCAGGCAATTTACACTTGAGGAATTTCACACCTAGAGGAGCCAGAAAATCCTGTAGGAAAGTTCTAATTAGAAGATGTGCAACTAAAAGGTAACAGGACGAACATGCTGGCAAATGTAAGATGTATGATGGCAAATAAGAATTGTAATGTGTACAAAATGGCATATGAAAGAACCAAAATAAAATCAAACAACATGAAGTATATGGTGTGAGCCAAACTAACAGGGAATTTATTTGGATAAAAACAGCACAGAGATATATAAACTGTTTTATAAATCATTTGCATAAACAGTATGAGAAAATATTCCTATACATACCTTTAGGTGACTCAACAGGCAACTTACTAGAAATCTGAGACTATAATCTAAAAAGTAAAGTGCAAGCTTCTTCAAATAACAGCAAAGTGCAAAATTTGCTGTTACACATTAAAATAATTTTTTAACAGGGAGCAAGCCTCCTGCACCTCCAGTGCAGGGGCTGCGACCCCATACTCCTACTACTTGTATGTGCTAAGGCCAACATCTACGCACCTCTGAGAAGACAGAATTCTCCAAGGCACAGCCATTTCAGAATTAGCAGTTCTTAAAATCACACTTACAGTCCTCAAACATATAACAAGAAGTCAAATCAAAAGTTTTTACTGAAGTGGGATATGGGTGAAACTATTGCCACTGTGAAATAATTGCTGTTCTAATGGTATACAAAGACAAAAAATGTGGAATCTGTATGTGAGTGATGCAGAGAAAACAGCACCATGTGGCACACAGTAGGTAAAAGCACTTGATCAGTATAAGAAATTATGACTCCTTGATACTGGTTGACAAGACAGAAACAGGAATTTATTAAACATAAAGTATAAATAATTAAGCTAATGCACAGCTGGCATGAATGGATGAATAAAGATGATATGACACACAGATTACAATGTAAAGGCAAAGGAATTAGACATACCCTACTGATGATCTAATTCTGCTTGCTTATAAATTGCACTAAAATATATACAGTGATATAATTCTAATGGTCTAAAGCAATCATATACCTAGCTGTTATCAGTTAACTCTAATAAAACAGATTCACACCCCAAAGTATCCTTTAGCAAGGTCCTTGTATGTGTTCCTCTCTGTTTACTGGAAAGATCTTCTAAGGCCTCTTACCACACATTTTCTTCCTGTTCAGGATAAGATAATCCCCTTTAGCATAGACATGTCCATATACTTGCAGTCTTTTGATTAACAACATTTGCAGTTTGCAGTATCAGCTTAAATAAAACTATTTCTTAAGTGTAGCAAATTTTAGCTTATACTATACATATACAAATCGAGTTAAAGAGAAGGATACGATATTACATGCTCATAGAAAAGAATGATATAGTCATAATTCCATACCAAGCAGAACTTATTTATGCATTTGTTTATTCTACAGGTAGGCATACTGGACCATAAAGCTTTTTATTAGGCTTAATCAGTTACAAATTGTTAGTATAAAACAAGTTAAGGCAACATGGTAAGCAATCACAACCAAAATGAAGTCCCGCAGCGCAGATAATATGTATAGCAATTTATGTAGAAGATTAAAGCTATGAGCTAATAACAAGTTTCTTCCTATAGCCCTATGGTTTGATTCCCTCAGTTTCTATTTGCCTACTATGTTTGTCTGAGCAAGTCATATAAACATAGAGCACTGCTGCACCCCCATCAAAAATAGGCTTCAATCCAGTAAAAAATACGTTTTTCTTCTTTTACCATCTTGCCATCTTGATAGATGTATTAACAGAGTAACCACAACTGCAACATGAAACTTTGATTATGTCACAGCTAACAGTTGAAAAACTTTGAATTTTGAAAATAATTTTTAAATATTTAGTGAACTCGGAATCCCACTCCTAGCAGTGTTCACTTAGCAGTGTGCCGGCCATTTCCCTCAAACTAAAACTTGCATGCTGATTCACTCCTTGAAAAGTGGTAGCTTGGATACTGCAGTGCCCACAGAAATAGATTGGGAAATTGCTTAACTTGTATCACCAGTTTCCCTCGAACTAATACTTGCGTGCTGATTCATGCCTTGAAAAGCAGTAGCTTGGATACTGCAGCACCCACAGAAATAGATCGGGAAATTCCTTAACTAGTATCACCAGTTTCCCTCAAACTAAAACTTGCATGCTGATTCAGCCCTTGAAAAGCAGTAGCTTGGATACTGCAGCACCCACAGAAATAGATCGGGAAATTCCTTAACTTGTATCACCAGTTTCCCTCAAACTAAAACTTGCATGCTGATTCACCCCTTGAAAAGCGGTAGCTTGGACACTGCAGCACCCACAGAAATAGATCGGGAAATTGCTTAACTTGTATCACCAGTTTCCCTCGAACTAAAACCTGCATGCTGATTCACGCCTTGAAAAGCAGTAGCTTGGATACTGCAGCACCCACAGAAATAGATCAGGAAATTGCTTAACTTGTATCACCAGTTTCCCTCAAACTAAAACTTGCATGTTGATTCACCCCTTGAAAAGTGGTAACTTGGATACTGCAGCACCCACAGAAATAGATCAGTAAATTGCTTAACTTGTACCACAAGTGTATGTATCACTCTATGAGACTGTAAGCATATGGTGCGATTTACTATACTATCTTTAATGGGCGTAAACACAGCTAAGGGTGCCCCTCTAGGAGTCCCTGCACTTCCATCAAAAATAGGCTTCAATCCAGTGAAAAAGGCATTTTTTTTCTTTTTATCATCTTGCCATCTTGATAGATGTATTTACAGAGTAACCACAACAGCAACATGAAACTTTGATTATGTTACAGCTGAGAGTTGAAAAACTTTGAATTTTAAAAATAATTTTTAAATATTTAGTGAACTCGGAATTCCAGTCCCTAGCAGCATTCCCTTAGCAGTGTACTGGCCAGTTCCCTCAAACTAAAACTTGTTTGCTAATTCACCCCTTGAAAATTAGTAGCTTGAATACTGGAGCGCCCACAGAAATAGATCGGGAAATTGCTTAACTTGTATCACCAGTTTCCCTCAAACTAAAACTTGCATGCTGATTCACCCCTTGAAAAGTGGTAGCTTGGATACTGCAGCACCCACAGAAATAGATCAGTAAATTGCTTAACTTGTATCACCAGTGTATGTATCACTTTATGAGACTGTAAACATGTGGTGTGATTTACTGTACTATCTTTAATGGGTTTGCACACAGCTAAGGGTTCCCCTCTAGGCATCCCAGTTCCTCCAGCAAACTATAGTAGGCGTCCCAGTTCCTCCCGCAAGATATAGTAGAGCATACACTTGAAGTATAATTATCTCCCTTCTAGGTCTATGTACTGTTAAAACAGAATAAGCAGGATATAGAACAGAAAAATTATAGCAGACTCTATAATACCTTGTCTGTAGTAGATTATCATCTACACGGGCAAACCCCCCCAGCTTTGCTAAATAGGGCATAAGTAAATTAAAGGCAGAAAACATATAAAATAAATAAAAGATAAGGCTGTATATCATATCCTGTAACTGTTATTGATATACTTACAGGGGTTATGGTTGAAACAAACCTGACTGATTCTTTTCTTTGAGAAAGTGCGTAGCCACACGCTCCCTATCTCAGCCAATCATAACGTAACACCACTCTACCTTACTTGCTACCCAACCTCTCTATATATAGTGCAGGTATTTATACCTTTCACTCTAACCTCAATTTAGCAACATACTATAAACATAACATTCTTCCAACAATATACATTTGATAGCTACAATAATGAAGTGATCCAATTCTATGTTCCCAACCATCAAAAGGATACTGACACACCTTGTTACGCATACATTATTAATTATGGAAGCCCACTACTCCAGCTACCATACTACCATTCAACACCCAGTCACATGCCACACTACCTCCACACACATTAATTTAACTCAGACAACTCCTAACATCACTATATCGGGTCTATATTATAATCTCAAAGGTTTAAAACTTCGAATCACTACAGATCTAACTTTAGTGATCGAAGTCTTAAACCATCGAAACCAAAAAAAAAATACTAAATTAAAAAAAAAAAAAAACTAAATAGTGTGTAGGCAGGGGGGCAAGCCTCCCTGCACCCCCACACCCCCTACTTAAATATACAAACTCCGAGAATGCACTACATTGAAGTAAACGGAAATCTCCCCCTACGGAGATTTTCCGTTTAAATATTCGATGTAGTGTGCTTTCGGTATTCTTGTGTCGACAACATCATATTCGATATTGTCAGACTTCGAGATTTTAATATAGACCCCACTATATCACCATCCACGTTTAACATATGTATTCAACATTTCACTCACTATTCCCTACTTCCTCATGCTACCACAGCTACTCCTTCTATAAAATACGATAGCCATCTACTTAAATTCCTAAAAACTCTGGTCTCTATAACCTCCAACTTAACTCTTAGTAGTGACATTCATCCCAACTCTGGCCCCCATACAAATCCCCACTGCCTTACTACTGCATATTTCAAACAAGCAAATGCTCAACAATCCTCACTAGGGGCAAATCCAGCCATCTAATTCTAAACCTTAATATTAGAAGTATCAACAACAAAATTCAGGACCTACATGCCAATCTAGCAGTATACTCCCCATATATAGTCATACTCACTGAAACCTGGCTTAAACCTGCCACTTCCAATAATGAGATTCTCCATCCAGGTATAATATCCTACGGCTTGACAGATCAGGGAAAAAGAGTGGTGGTGTTGCCTTTCTATATAAAAATCATCTATCACTAGAAGCTTCCAAATAAGACAGCCCATCTTTTGACAAAGCAGAAGTATTGCTTGCCAAACTTACCCTGAACTCAAACAAACATATTAATCTAATTGGAACCTACATCCCTTCTGGTAAAAATACCTTTGTAATGAAAAACATACTAAGCCTGGCTGACAAATCCCTACCCCAAGAAACAATTATCCTAGGAGACAAATATAGACTCCTAATCACATTAACCTGCATAGCTTTACCCAACTCATAAAAACCCCTACTAGGATAAGTAGAACATCCAATAAACAATCCATACTAGACTGGATACTAACTAACAAACCACTTCACATTCTCCACTCTGGCTGTCTCCCAGACTGCCTAAGTGATCATCTCCCAACCTATATAATCAGACAATCAATCAACTCAAAGAAACAAGTAATTTACAGTTTCAATACTTATAAACAGATCCATAGTGGAATGCAAAATCCCAACCTTATGGAAAACTTCCCACATAATCCCACTCTACAAAGGAGGCAATTGTACTGATCTAGCCAACTACTGACCTATTGTGATCTTATCCCCACTGTCCAAAATATTAGAGAGAATTGTCCACACACAGCTTATGCACTACCTGCAAACAAATAACATATTAACTCAGCCACAACATGGTTTCTATCTAAACCACAGTACAACCACTGCCCTGTTAGCTTTTACCAACACAGTAAACCAATACAGAAACAATCACAAATATGTATCCTGTATTTTCTTAGACCTATCGAAAGCCTTCAATATGGTCTCCCACAGCAAACTCCTTACCAAACTTTCTTCATTAAATTTTTCCCAATCTTCACTTGACTGGTTCCAAGACTATTTGGCTGGATGACAGCAAGCAGTACAATGGCAAGGAGATCTATCACCCCTTTTACCTACCACCATAGGTGTCTCTCAGGGCTCCATACTAGGTCCCCTCCTTTTCTCATTATTCACAAATAACCTCCACACCTCAGTCCCACAGGCATCCCTAATTCAGTATGCCGACGACTCCGCAGTAATTTGCACTGCCCCTACTATTCAAGAATTACAAGTGCTCACCCAAAACTCATTTATCGCAATCAAAAACTGGCTAACTAACTCCCACCTCATCCTGAACCCCAGTAAAACAAAACTTATGCTATTTCATCCTGCCAAAGCTACAACTGCCCCCTCCTCATTCACTATCCAATCTGTCAATAAAGCCATAATTTCACCCACAAGCTGCTAGGTGTTGAAATAGACAATAACATGAGATTTGATTTCCACATGTCTCAAACCATAAAAAAGTCCACAAAAAACTAGGTAGTCTGTATAGGAATAAACTTACTTCACAAACAACACTAAAGCCACCATAGCTCAAACACACTTAATCTCAACCCTTCTGTATACATCACTGATTCTCACCAACCTCAGAAAATCTGACCTCACAAAACTTGAAACATGTTATAATAAAATTGCAAGATTTGCAGCCAACACAAACTCCAGGTCTCATCACTGTACATCACTAAGGCAGCTCAACTGGCTAGAGTTTCCTCAGCTCCTACTTTACAACCAAATAACCATGGCCCATAAATTACTCCACAATAAAGAAAAGACACTTGCCATGCAAAATCTACTACAACCATATTCCAGTACCAGAACTTCATGATCCAATAATAAATTCCTGATAAAAGTCTCCATTGCCAGTAATCAGGCTGGGGAATCCATCCTCTCCAACTGTATAGCTAAAATCTGGAATACTTTACCTCCTAGTATAATATCCACCACAACCTCACCCCAATTTAAAGCTTTACTGAAAACTCACCTATCCAAAAGCTGGATATGTCCATGTACGGCTCCTAACTAATCCTGCATGTTCCTAATGCTGATACTATATTAGAATCAGTCTTAGTAATTGTACGTATAAATACAAATAATATCTAGTACTATGTTTTAATGACACAAAGTGTCCCATAATGCATATTTAATTGTGTTTTTACTGTGTTTATAACACTCTACTTGTATCTGTGTCGTATTAGCTTATTTTTATATGGAGCTTTTCTCCCTGGGCGTCCGCTGAAAAAGGACCTGTGTTCAGTCAGACTTTCCCAGTTAACACATGTTAAATAAATAAAAAATAAATAAATAAACAGGATATTAGCAGTTTAGCTTTAATGAAAATATGTTTAATAAATGTACTCATGGAGAGTAGAATTAAGTTCTGAATTTTTGGTCCAATGCTGAAAAAAATGCATGGTTGGTGCAAGTTATGGATTATAAAGCTGGGATGAATCCAGGTAAAAACTAAGCAGAGGAATAAAGGGACTGGGTAGCTGTTTTTAAAATTACATATGTTTTGAAGTCAAGTTCAGTGCTTTATAAACAGCTTCTGAAAGCTCGACTTAGAAGAAAACTAGAAAACTACAGATGACTGCTAAGAAAATAAATAAATTCACCACAGATGAGAAACTAGCATGTTTATTACTGTAGCTTAAGCTGTCTAAGCCAGTACTCGCTGCTACATATGGAGCAAAACTGAAAGGTCTAAAACTAAAATGGAACTAAACATTAGCTAAGAATTCAATAAAGCTATGGTAGTACTTTGTGCTTTAATGCTTAAGGTGGAATGAATGTTCTCTAAGGATCAAAGCAATAAATAGCCTACACCCAGAGTGCAAGTTCAGTAGAAAGGCAAGTCAGTATAAAATTATGTGGAGATACTGCGACTAAAGTTACAGACTGTATGGTACACAGCATCCCCTGCCAAAAAAAAACTTTTTGTACCTCTGATAGGAGAAACAATTAAAAATAACTATGGCATAGACATATACATAAACAGAAAATAAAACTGCTTCTATGAAATTCAGAACAAGTGATGTTTCTAAATAACAGACTGACTTTCAGAATGACATCTCTGTCTCCTATATGGGTGCAACCAATGGACTGCCCATTTCAATGAATTCCTAATATGCATTGCTATCAAGATGATGTATTAGTAATTGTAGAGAAGGCCAACAATATTCTTGGTAATTTGCAAAACTGGTTAAAATAATATGGGCTTAAAACAAACTGAGATTAGAGTGAATATTAGAAATCTGAACCTGCATACTGAGAGCCATGTGACTGGCATGTCATATAAAATAATTGACTATCAGAGGCAGAGGATAAGGTGTAAACTGTGCTGCAAGTACATATTCCTTACCCAGAACCCTAGCTGAGGTTTTCTCACAGACTGATGAACCATTACCATATGTTTCTATAAGCCACACAGGAGCATTACACCAATAAAGAAATATTGCTTCAGAAAAGATCTATATAGAAATGGATGAAGGACTGTGAAAATGTGATCAAGTTATCAAAAGAATTGATTATGTCACTCAAGGTGTTTGCCCACTTTGATCTAAATGTACCAGATATGTTATTAAATTATGCTTCTTCTTATGAAATTGTGGTTGTGTGGAAATCAGAAGCATTTGATTTACAGTTAATGATTAAGCTGAAATTGAATATATCCAGATAGGCAGAAAAGTCCCTGCTTTGGTCCGAGGTGTAAAGACATTTGGCAAGATCTAATGTAGAAAAATCTTCATATTAATTACATTACTCATCACAGCTGACTTATTTTTGGCTAAAGAAAGGATTACTCTTTCATGACTACAAATATGTTATGATTGCACAGTTATTTGCTAGAGTGACACACATATGATATTGAATACAAGAAGCAGGGCAACAAGGTGATGCAAACTGGCTGCCACAAATGTATGAAAAGCCTCTAGAACTAAAAAAATTAGCTCCAGTAGGTCTGTACTTTGTGTTTGCCATTGCACAGTTAGCTATAGGTGAATGCTTTAATACAAAGGGAAACCAAACATAATGCAATACTATGTGCATGAGCTGATGATAGAACAATGACCCAGGGGCAATGACATGCTGATCTCACTTTTTCTGCTAGAGAAGAACACTTATCCAAATAGCAATAACATTTTTGATGTATAGTCCCAGAATAGTAATTTCAGCCAAGTTATGTCTCACGATGCTGTATGCTATACACAAGGGACACCTGAGAACAATAGAGATGACATTATTTGCCAGAAAGTTTATGGCCTGGCAATGAGACAGAAACTGAAGTCTTTGCTAAACTGTTTAGTGGATAAGAATGAGGGGATAATTCAACAAGCCCTACACAGAAAGATTCTCCGTGTAGAAATAGTGCTGCGGACCGAACATGAAGTCAGGAGGCCGAGCGATCCAGGAAACACGGCTGGGGGTGTGCACGAGCCTCACAGCACTGTTCTGACATGAAAGTGACCACATAATGCAAATCACCTCATTTTCTGGTGAAAAACATGCAAATGATGTGAATTTACAATCCAGGAAGCAGACAGGCATCCATGTAGGAGCTGTGTCTGCAGGAAAAATGTATGTGGTTACTAACAGTGTACTGGAATGTAAAAATAAAAAAAGGGCCATGACAACTCAAATAAAAGCATATATTAGGTGAACTAGGAGTTGTAATCTCACCTCACCTGCCGTGTGTGTGTGTGTGTGTGTGTGTGTGTCTGTGGTCTTTCCCACCCAGTAAACTTCCCATTGCCCTACTTTACAAAGCCTGCTGATGTCATTCACTTTAGAAGTACCTTTGGAGAGTCTTCAGCCATGTAAACTCTGTGTTGCACATAGTACAGAAAGCTAGATAGATAGGGGTTCTAATCTCAATACTGGCAGCTGTGATACTGTGTGTGTGAGAACCATATCCTCATGTGAGTGTGTTGGTTATACCATTTTGAGGTCTGTTCCACCATGGTGATCCCCCATTGCATTACTTTACAGAGCCTGTTCATGTCATCCACCTTAGATCCACTGTTGGACACTATCTAGGCATATAAGCTCCTTAGTGCATGCGATAAGTAGGCAACACTATAGTATATAAAACTAGGTAGGTAGAAGGTTGAGTCTCAATGCAGTCAGCTATACTGCTGAATATGGGTGTGCGTGTTTGTGTGCGAGGCATATCCCCTGTGGCTGTTGTGTGCATTGGTTATACCATTTTGATGCCTGTTGACCTCCTTCCCATGGCATTACTTTAAAGAGCCGGTTGATGTCACCCACCTTAGATGCACCATGTCTAATATTATAGGCCATACCAGTCATCTGTACAGATGTATGCAGAATGTCCAGATGTTTTGCAACATACATGTGTTCCATGTCTCATAACAATGGGGTATTATGGCAAATCATTGGCAAATATGTGACAGTTGCCATACTGACAGACATGTTGACTTCAAACATCATACCACTTTGAAACATCATGTTGATGCAAAATCTGTTACCCTACCACTTGTCTAGGTTTGTAAGAGCAATATGTGAAAACAGTCCCTATTTTGGGTGGTTTATCCCACTATTCATGAAGGAATTCATAGGTTCATAGGTTGGTACTAGTCTATCAGCCCTAGGGCCTATACAAGCCTAGCCATAACAATTCCCAATATTAATTGGTGTAAGAGGTTGTGAGTTATGTCCCTGGCATATAATCTCCATGGTGCATACAATATGCACTATGGTACATATAAGTAGATAGGCAGGTGTTCTAATCTAACTATTGACAACTGTGTGAGTGTATGTGTTTCTGTATGCATATCCCCTGTGGCTGTCTTGCCTGTGTGTATGTGATGGTTATACCATTTTGTGTGCCTGTTCCACCTTGTTAACTCCCCCATTGCCAGTATAGTCAGGGCCCCTACAGATATCATCCACCTTAGAAGCACAATTACACATTTTCTAACACAAAGGCACTGTGGCGCATGCAATAATTATATCAGTCTGTATTGTACATAACAGGATAGGTGGGTATTCTAATCAGAAAAGTGTCAGCTCTTTGTACATGTGTGTGTCAATGCATATCCCCATTCAGCTGTGTGTGTGTTTGTGATGGATCTACCATGTTAAGGGCCTGTAAATCCCCCATTGGCAATCCTAACAGACAGTGCAACTGTCACCCACCTGAACAGTAGTGGGAGATAGCAACACTATAGTAGCTTTGTGGTACTTGTGTCATGTATATCGCAATATCATATGTAAAATTAAACAGATAGAGATTCTACTGTCAATAAGGACACACCATGAGTGGGTGTCTGTGTATATTTATGTATATCCCCTTGCAGCAGTCTAACTGTGTTACAGCCACCAGCATACCTCTCAAACCCTCACAGACAGACATCTGGTTAACGCCATCAGGAAAAGTGGGGCAAAGGCCAAACACTGAGCACAAGCTTCACATATTGCTGTGACATGCATGGAAAGTAGATAGCAGAACAGGTTGTGCATTTGAATGAACTTTCCAAAGGATATGTGTTGTGACATGATACTATCCATCATTAATTTGTAATGTTAGTCTGTCATGCTTTTCCAACATTTTGCCAGAAAACCACAATGTTATGAGAAAAAGAAAAACAAATATGTGCAAACATCAGGACATACTGCAGACATATTTAGAGGTCAGAGGTATGGCCACCATCTGCACCACCCTACAGGTTGCAGTCCATGTTTGACAAGGTGTGACCTGTGACAACAAGTGAAACAATACAGAGGTCCCGAGAGTGTAGGACAACAAACATTTCATAAAGTTGTCTACTAATTGCATAGAGCAGTTACTGCACATCAGAAGCATCTTAAGGTTATGACAAATAGTGCAAGCTAAGGTAATGTCACACAAAACGTCCTGTGTGTTGCACTTGCTGTGGGTATGGTATGTCCTGCCAACTGTCATGTTACTACAAGACATGTCCCACAGTCCATATTTGATAAGGTGGCAACCACAATCTGTGTCACCTATGTGGGTGCAATATGTAGACATGTGAAGGCCCTGTGACTAACTGCTGCCCCAATGACGCACATGTGTATAGGCATGAATGCTAACTGCCACCACCCACATATGTAGGTACTGCCTAAGGCTGTGTCAAATGTAAGTGTTGTGCAGTCAGTCATTGATTCACAAACTGCTGTTAACACACTGCAATGGACCATACAGTGGGTATGGAATGGTGCAAAGGTCATGGCCTCATGCTGAATGCAGACAACAGTGTGAGTATACCATACAGCAAGGACATGGGCCCAGTATTCCCCACATCAGCACCAACCCCATAAACACATAGACTGCAATGACAGACCTGGGTACTCAGGATGCCAACAATGTTGCATTCAGGCAGCAAGTACTGGCAGTGTTCAGAAAAATCTTATATGTGGTTCACCACATAGGTAAGGGGACTGCATCCAGACAAATGGTTGAGACTACCTCTGAATAGTCCTCAGTCAGTACAACAATACATTAGCAGCATGGCCGGTCTGCTATGCACCTATGCAGACATCTGCAGAAACTGTAAAGGCTATGTTAACATCCACCAAGGACAGCCATGGCCCTCAACACCTGTTCCACACAGACAGCCTGTAATCAATACTGCCTCACTGGTTATTGCTCAGGTTGTCCACAGGTGTCTGTGGCAAGCCTAGATGGCAATGTTGTGCTTAGACCTTCAGCAGCTGCCCCATATATGAGAGTATAACTCTGTGTGTATTACTGGCACAAGAGGCATGCATCACATAGGTGATAGCAAAAACACATGCTGGAGAGTCAGGTTTGGCTACCAGAGTCAGCCCTGTGTCAGGCCTACACTCCCTAAACTTGTCAAACACAGTACCATGCATATCCTCATCAAGTGCATCAAGGTTGAATGGATGAGAAAAACAACATCTGTCTCTGGGGTTCAACCTGTGCCCAGCAATGCCAGGGGCACCCTCCCTTTGGTAGTGTTGGGAGTGTGAATGTGCACAACCACGTGGGCTCTCAGATGACGTTGCTAGGGGTGTTGATTGATGATTCTGTTGGGGATAAAGTAATGGCAAGGTTTGTAAGTGACCCATGGCCAGTACTCTATTAACCTTATCTGCATCTATGAACCTGTGATCCTATGGAACACCCAGGTGACATGTATGAAGGGGGTCTATATTATAACCTGGAATTATTAAAAGAGCGACCGCTCTTTAATCAACCCCTTAAAATCAAAAGCACTAAATCCCAAACACACAGAACAGCGATTGTTTCCCCAAAAACATCCAAACACAAAATAAAGTGCGGGGTTGTGCCCCCCACACCCCTTACTTAAATATACCAACACTGAGATCGCACCACAGTGGAGGAAATGGCAAAGTCCCAAAAATGGAACAGTGATTTTTTTTTCCCTGGGAAAAAAATCACTGTTCCATGTGTTCAGGATTTAGTGCTTTCGATTTTAATGGGTTGGTTAAAGAGCGTTCGCTCTTTTAATCATTTGAGGTTATAATATAGACCTGTATGAAGGCTAGCTGGCTGTGTTAAGGTTATGAATGCAAGGTTATGCTGTCTGCCCCCACTGTCCCTCACACACTGTTGCATGCATATGCACCTAAGTAAACATGCACATATACAGCCATACCTTGGTGATGAAAAGGTCTCTGTGTTTCCACTCCCCCATACTTGGCTTCTGTAATGGCAGCAGCTCCCCAGGGCATACACACATAGACACCTGGAAGAGAAACAGAATAAGGTCTGTGTGACAACAGTCAGTCAGCAGTACTAACAGCAATAAAACATCATGCCACAAAGGTATATACATTTTGATGTGTATCCATGACAATTCCCAGCAGACAGCACCTTAAACAGCATAACAGTAGTACACTGCACAGTGGCATTACCTGTACTATATTCACCCTGTGCATCAGACACATATTAGCATGTGCCTGCACTGATGATATGGATAGCAGGGATGTGGCACAGGTATCATCATATGCACAGGGTGTGGTGTGTGGTTGTCAAAGGCCTAGGCTGAGTCATAGAATTGACATCATGTGTGTGTGTCTGGAGGGGTGGTGTTCAACTGGACCATGGAGAGGAGCTGTGTGTGTCTGGTGGTGACCTGCATGTGATAGTGATGTGTGAGTGTGTGTATGCACACAGTCAAGCCATGTGCTAGCCTTACACAAGGGTATGTTGGACAGCCACAGACCGTACATAGCAGGATGTACAGTTCACCGTCTCTGGCCATGGACATGGGAACTGGCCCTTCCAGGAGTGTCACTGGCACCAACATGCCCAAAGCCAGATGTGGTACTACTTCCTGACATTGACTGCTGTCTGTTGAGTCTGCATCCCTCACAGGACCAGCTGGCCAGGACCACGTGCCCATGGCCTGCTACACTGTGGTGTGGACAGCACCCTCCTTTTGGTAGTGCTGGGAGTGTGAATGTGCACAGCTGACATTGCTGGCCAACGTCCATGTGTCCGACATCCTACTCCCACCACATGTTCAAGCACAGACATTGCACAGTTAAGGACTGACAATGTCTCACCCCACCGTCTATCCACAACATTAGTGAAATGCCATACTGCATCACTAATGTCATGGAGGGTGTCACACATGCCAGAAAGTGTTGCATCCATGACCCTGAGCATCCATCTGGTGTACCGTTCACAACATGCCTGTGTCTCCATGATGGACTGAAACATGTGTTGCGTGACACATGCTGTGACACCTCTGACAGGGGCTGGATGGGAAGCAGTCCTCCTTTGAGCACCCCTGTCAATCTGCCTGTGTGGGACCTCACCAGCACTATGGCTATAGCAAGTGTCTACAGACACAGATGCAATAGTCACCACAGTACCCTGCTCGATGCCACCACCCTCCGACTGTCCAATATCTGTGGCTGCTGGGGACTGGGTATATGTGGGCATACTGACAGTGTGCGGGGACATTGGGGTGGAAGGGGGATGTCAACCAATGGCACAGATTCAGGCCCAACAACCCCCTGTGTCTCACTATGGCCACCATCATCATCATCAGAGTCCAATGAGACATGGGCATCAGATTGTGAGGGGGAGAGACCCCAACCCCCATGTTCACCTGTGAGGGGAAGACAACATACGTAAATTACTTCTAATTGTTAATATTATTAATACTAATACTAATTATTAAGATATTTATTATAGTGACTATAATGTTTGCTGATCCACAGAACACACACACACACACACACACACACACACACACACACGCACACACACTCACACACACACACACACACACACACACACACACACACACACACACACACACACACGTGGGGTGCCATAAAGGCATTATACAGACCACACCTTCTGACTTATGCCATGCACAAGACACAATCAGACCACAACACACACTCTGAACAGGCACTCAACAACATGCAGTGCAACTACATCCAGTTAATGTTGCTACTACTATATACCTGTGCGATACGTGAGAAGTGGGGGTATGTGATGGACCTTCACCTAACACACAGTGCACTCATGTACACACTACCAATGTACTCCTGTATAGCACAGTGGCTACATCTACACAAAAGTACATGCCAATATGTTACAGTTCCTGCAATTAGGCTCCTGCGATGAACAATGTGATACACTGCAGTGAACCCCACCACAAGTGAACATGCACATATTGCAATATGGCTAAGTGTAACAGTTGTGTGCATGGAAAACTGGCTGCCCTTAAAATGCCTAGGGTATAAGTGAGCCACAACATGACAGTTCCACACTCACCAGCTTCAGGTTGATGTTCCCCAGCCACACCAGAGGGACCTATGGAGTTGTGGGAGAGAGTTACTGTCAGCACGCACACATGTGGCAGTGGTACAGGTTAATATGTGCATTTATGAACATGTACACTACAAGCTGTGCTACTACCTAGATTGCTGACATTCACAATATGTGTGCACATGTGTGCATTACAAATCCCCACCCACAAATGCAGATTGATCTGATATATGCATACAGGTATGCAAAGGCTGCCACTATGAATTCTACAGTATTAACGTGATGCCCACTGGGGCCTTACCTGGGCACTCCTCGGCTGTGGAATCTGTACCACCCACCTACACAACATATGTAGTCATGGTTTCCTGGGAGGCTGTGGCTGAACCAAGGTTTGCAAGGAACTCCTCAGTGGCTGAGAGTGGTGCTTGAGTAGCAGGCCCTCCACCTGTACCAGCATGGTCCCTGGCTACAGCTACAGCCATTTGCCATGCATTGTGTATGAAGTCTGTGGCATGGTGTCAGACCTGTTTGCAGCTCCTGTCCTGTTGGCCCACATTATTGACTGTCGCTGCCAGTTCTGCCCACAGGGCAGTGCATTGTTGCAGGTTTTGTTGACTCCTTCCCAACAGTAGCCGGTGATGGAGTCTGAGGCTATCAATGATTGCAGGGGTTTCTGCTTCTGAGAATGGCGGGTTCCATCTTCTGTACATCCCACCTGAAAGACATTAACAGGGGAACACATCACAGGATTGCATACACTGGCCACCATTATGTACAGACCTTACATATCCACTTTTGCCAGCACTATCCACAACCCACATCATACCCCAGCCATCTATCAGCACAGTCTGTTTGTGGGTATTGGCAATGTACTGGCATTACAGCATGCATTGGCCCCCTGATCCTGATGTTTCACATTCCCCCCAATGAGAACCATTAATGTGCATAATTCTCTGTTCATCATTCACATCACACAGCACATGCAGCAGCTGGGGACATCACAGAGGTTGCCCACCAGGGAATAGCAGGCCATCAAACATCTACCATACACCTATAGGCTATAAGGCCAACCCTCCACTCAGTTTCATACACACTCCTCAGGAGTGACCTCACTCTGTCATGCCAGGCAATCACGGCCTCTACATTGGGACTGCTGCACAAGTGCAAGTCATGTTCCACTCTAACTCACACACACACACACACACACACACACACACACACACACACACACACACACACACACACACACACACACACACACACACACACACACACACACACACACACACACACACACTCCTGGGAAAGACTGCCCAGACTAAAAGGCAGTTCTGACTGCCACGATCCAGCTCTTTATCAGCTACTCTAAGGTCCTTACCAAAGGGTGATGAATCCTACTGTGTGATGTGCTTATTATCCACATGGTAAGTGTGACCAAGACCAAAACTATTGGAGTGGGCTATATAGTGTCACCAAGTACATATGCAAGTACTCTGAGAGCTTACTTAGTTCTATACAGACCAGCCACAATTACAAGGTTTAATTGTATTCAATAATAACTAATAAAGGAACAAGACAATACTCAATCAATACAGTAACTGCAGAGTTCAGACTCACAGAGAATATTTTTAAGACAACATTGCAGGACAGTCTGAAATAAATACAGCAAACAGCTAAAGTAATTGTTACTCTATTCCCATCTATATGTAATTTTACTTTTCTCTAGTTCCTTATTATTAGCAAGGCAAATGCGTCAGATAAAAAGACATATACAAAATTCAAAGGTCTTTCTCTAAGACAGGTCTGAAAGTAATAATCAACATTAGTGCTGGGTTAGCTCAGATTACATAAGTCTTTGTCACCTGCCTTCGGTTCCCAGGCTAACAGCAACTAACATATCTTTTAACATCTCTGTGTCAAAAGTACATATCTGTCTGATGTTTGTCTAGAACTGGAAGTCATAACCCAGTTAAACACTTTTACATTTTCAATCTAGTAATTATTTATGTTTCAAGACAATACAAAAAACTCTAGCTGTAGACATATATGTCTGCTTGCTGCACTGAAACTGAGATATCACATTTGCAGAAGAAGTTCAGCTTATTTTCTTGAAGTTTTGCAACTTATATCTGTATGTTTGAGGCTTTGTGCTTCTACTATTAATACATACATTTTCACAGGTAATACTTTATATACATTTCTGTTCTTTTCCACTATGGTGCAGTGTGGTTATACTCTTGAAGCTCAGTCATACGTCACAACCTCTTAGAGCAAGACATCTAGACAAAGGCTCACATAAAGGGAGGACAAAGGCCCAAAAATAGTGAAATTTTTTAAATGTTGCTCTTACAAACTTAGACAGTTGATAGAATAACAGGTTTTGCATTTGCATGAATTTTCTGAAGGATATGATGTCTGACATTCAAATGCGTGCTATTACTTTATGACTTCAGTCTTTAAAGATTTGCCAGTGATTTGCAAGAAAAAAACGCACCTGTATGGGAATATGAGTAAAAATATGAGGCAAACATGTGGACATTCTGCAAAAATCTGGACAGTTGAGAGGTATGAGCTCAGTACACAGAATACAGTTCAACACACACTTCTGCACCAGTTGTTTAATATCCACATAACATATATAGTTCTTTTACATTTGTAAGACAAGCATATGTATCATATTAATATTCACAAATGACATATGATTATTTACAGGATACAAATTAGCTTGGCTGGCAGTGTCACAGTCAGTATTGTACACCAGACAATCCACTAGTAGTCATATGTGAGCTGACCCTTGCTGGTGTGACTCAGGAGCCAGAGCTGTGATCAATGTCACTGCAGGCAGAGCCATCACAGATGGCTGTAGGTGCTGGACAGCAGACTAATAGCAACATGTCAGTCCAGGTAATGTTGTTGAGCCCTACTGTTTAAATTCCCATTTCCCATGACTGCATCCCTCACATCTGCATTCCATTGCATACTTAATTGTATGGCATACCTGGTATAGTGCTGCATTCATTTGTCAGAAAAAATCTACTTGTAGTATTGTAAAGAATCACAGTCTGTCTTCATGAAGAAAGTGTCAGACCTGTTTACCATAGGCAGCAGCTTGCCATTTATAGGTAATGCTCATGAACAGGTGATGGTCTATGCACCAATCTGTGTCTTCCATGTGCTAATTTCATCCAGAACAGCTGGGTTACCTTTCAATTAGCCAACGGCATGGCAACACTGTGCTATAATTAAGCCCTTCATGTGGGTCTTGCCCCTTTTCCTGGCCATTGAGGAGGACATTATCGAGGTGCTGGTGCTATAGCATCACAGAGGGTAGGTGGAAATACTGTCCTCTGTTTGGATTGATGTATTATGTCCACAGTTTTGCATGCTATGTCTGGGCATTGTTAACAGACTTTCATATTATTTAGCAGTGTATTGTGTAAATGTGTGTTGGGGTGAGTAAGGAGACAAGCAGATGTGAGTGTCATACATCCTTTTCTATCTGACTGTGCATGCTGCTACAGTTGATGCTGGTGTATCAGCTGTGTATGTTTGTAGGGGGAGACTGTGACATTTATCCCTCAGAACCTCAACACCACCCCCAACCCTTTATGTTTGGCTGTTGTGTGGATGCCCTGTTCTATGAGTTTGGGAGCAATGTTAGGCCTGTAGCAGGACACTGGATATACTGCTGCATGTGTAACAGACTGCAGCTGCTGAATTCTGGCCTTGAGTCAGACTAGGGATTGTGAAGACATTGGGGGAGAGCAAGCTGTTACTGTCAGTGAGGGTGCAGTGTCAGCTGTTGTATCACAGCATGACCTGGTTGAGGGAAACCACAACAGTCCAGGTGAGGCATGTGTCTGTGGTGCATATGTTATATAATAGTGCCATCCAGAGAGTGGTAGGCAACATTTAATACACATATTCATAATTGTGAAATATGTCTCACCCTGCAGGCCTTTAATGTGCTACTGTGGGTGGCAGTGACTGCGGTAGGAGCAACCAGTTTTGCTGGACATTGCACGGCTCAATTATTCCTATGTTGTATTGACATGCGTGTCACTGTCATGCCACAGACTGGGTTGTGGGCCAGGACTGTGGGTGTCTAGATGTGACAGATGCTAGAACTGTAACAGATGGAGCTACCTAGTCATTATTATGTCAGGTGTATTTGTAAGACATATGTGCATGCATACAGTGTGTAACACAGGAGTAGCATGGACATGTGTGTTCTGATGGGTATGACGTGTGACAGTGAGCTGTCTGTCATGCTTTTGTAACCCCAATCTGCACTGCCTTGCCAGTATGTGAGCACACAGAGTAGGTTTTATGATGGCCCTGCCATAAACAGGGGGCACAACTGTGGATATTCAGCAACAGTCTGTGCAGTTGTCAGCTCTACCTGATATTGTAGGCCTCTGTACATCCAGCAGCATTTATTTGTCTGTGTACTGGTTCTGCGTCTGTGTCAGAGGCCCAAGTACACTGTGATTTGGGCCACTATATAGAGGAGTAGTGTGTGACTGGCAATAAGGATATGTTTGTAAAAACAGTTGCTATACTCTAGAGGTCAGTTGGCTTACTAGTATGTTACTACTAACTGTAGTTCAAATGGTTCTGGGTTCAGAATTTGGCAGTGATGTCTTTTTCCCTAAAGTTACATCTGTAGGGCACAATATGTTTATAAATGCATTTTGTATAGTGGTGCATTGCTATGACACTAGTTATGAAGGTCCTGGGGCCAAGAGTTGGTAGCTTTGTCTTTTTTCCTAATGTTACATGACTGCACTGCATGATATATTTACAAAAGCAGCACTAGTGCCTTACAGCTAGCTTGGCTTAGTGGTGTGTTGCTCTGACTTTAGTGCACAGGGTCCTGGGGCCAAGAGTTGGCAGTGTTACCTTTTTTTTCCTTAATGTTGCATGACTGTAATGCATGATATATTTACATAAGCAGTCCCACTACTCCACAGTTTGGTTGGCTTTGTGATGCATTGCTCTGACTCTAGTGTATAGGGTCCTGGGTTCAAGACTTAGCAGTGGTATCTTTTTTCTTAATATTAAATGACTGTAATGCATGATATATTTACAAAAGCCTTGTGAATTCTCACAACTGATTTGGCATAACGGTGTGCTACTCTGACTCAATTGCACAGAGACCTGGTTTTGAGACTTGCAAGGGCTGATTATTTTCTTGCAGAGCAGTGACTGAATGAGATAGAGTGATAAAAGCAGTTTTAAGTGGGTTTGAGCAGTTTTGCACAATGCTAAGCAATGCCAAGAGATGCTTAGGTTCCCTTAGCTTCACTTAGCTGTGCTCACTCATGCTTCAACCCGTGCTAATTTCAAAAAAAGAAAAGAAAAAAGGGTGATAGGAAAGTGGTGAAATGGGGGCAAGCAGGGGGAAAAACATTATATAACTTCTTTTTTTCTGGAGGCAATGCCCTTATTATGAGATGGGCACTATAGAATGCCCTTCTTACCACTGTGGAGACATGGAGGTCAAAGGTAAGGTTGTTGTCAACCTGTGCACCCAGGTCTCTCACCACTGAATGCAAACTTAAGGTATTGCTATCAATGTGGTAATTAGCAGGAACATTGCTTTTTCCAAAAGGAATGATAATACATTTTTTGCATTGAGTTTAAGGCCTTGACTTTGGCACCAATCATGTGTTTGTGTAAGACCTTGTAGGATAGTGACATCATTTGGAAATTCTATAACTGCTCCCAGTTTGCAGCCATCAGCAGACTTTGTCAGCCACAGACCTTTAGTTTTTGCTTGTACTTTGGAGAAATAGATTCCAAACAGTAGAAGTCCCAGAGCCGATCCCTGTGGAACACTACTGGTTATGGGTCTACTGTTGGAGGTGGATTCCCCTACTTTGACTGTATGAGTTGGAAATACAGAGATAATTAAGCTAATTAACCAGAGGCTTTGCCTGCCTTGCCAATAATCAACCACCCTCAAGCTCTACAAAACTTTTCAAGGAGGGCAAGGTCCATAAGTCCTAGAGCGTGTTTTATGGTAGTCATTAGTTTGTCTAAGATATGTTTGAAGGTAGATAAGGAAATAGCACTGCTTGATGTGTAAAGGGAGTCTATGCCAGAGCAAGGGGAGGTGCTAAGTAATGAACCTACGTCTCCATTTCGTTTGTTCAATACCTGATGTAAATTGAGATTGCTTGTTCTAGTGTTGGCTAGATTCCTTGCTATATTAAGAATGTGGATAACTTAGACACTAGGGTCCCCAAGGACAGTGAAATCAAGGCCAAGATCTCTCCTCAAGATGCTATATGAAATGGAGTACAGGGACAGAGATTTCAACCTTTCCTGATTACAAAGATTTTTTTTTGGCCCAAATTCCATTTTGTTAGGAATCTCTGTGTTTTTTTAACTTTTTTGATGTATCTGTTTAGGTACATGACAAAGGGTGCACTGCACTCTGTAGTGGGTCTAGCCACATCAGAGTACTGCAAAACTATAATATCCATAGTTTTATATGAGATGCCCTTTGTGATTAACTGTGAGTTACAGAAGGATGTCCTGACTACAGTTGCTATATGGTAATTGTAGGAGATTGAAACACTGACCCAGGTGCCCAAGTGTCTGATCATAGACTCATTGGAAACTGGGGTGTCATTAATGCAATATATTGTAGGATTTTGCTGTTTTCTGAAGGAAATAGTGCTGCATTTCTTAGCATTTAGTTTGAGTCCTTTTTTGGTGCACAACGAATAAACATGTTAGTTCTGTTTGAAGGGTATTAGTATCATCAGTTGATTTAATAACTACACCCAGTTTACAATCATCACTGAACTTAGTCGGACATTAATCCTTGTTTTAAATGTTTAGATCATAGAAAGAAAAGCCAAAAAGGAGGGTCTAGTACTGAACCCTGGGGAACACCACGGTTCAGATTTTTAATGAGGAGGCATCACTGAGCCATTCAACATGCATTCTGTTGTTGACCCAGTTTTCAATCCTGTTTACCACATAGGGGTCAGTTTTTAAGGCCATCTGTCATAGTCACACAGATAGTAGTTGACAGCACCATAAACAAATCTGTCTCTGGCTTTGAGGGAACATGGGCAAAATTCTTGGCTAGGCTTGTGAGAGCCTCTGGGCCAATAGCCTAGTATCATCCTATGAACCTATGAACCTATAAAAGGCAGCTAGGGGATGTGCAGAACAGGTGTAGGAAAAGACCATAGCTCTCCATTTCTTGTGCAGCAACAGCTGTGAATGATGAGGATAATTTGGAATTTAGAGCCTCACACCCCACAGGGAGGGGTAAACACCTTGGACAGAGAGGGTGGTTGGGAATCATAGGGCTACATGCCCCCAAATGGAAACAGTGGGACTGAGGTCCCCACCCATGGGCAGTCACCACTGCCCCTTCATGGCCCCGAATGTGACTGTGCTGGGGGTTGGACAACAGGGCCAGCCTACCCCTCAAGATGCACCAGTCTGCCCTTGATCTGGTGTAGGAGGACATCCAAGTCCCTCTGGATGACCCTGCACACCATACCTCTGAACTGGTGTTGGATGACAGGGTCCTCTTTGCACCCATGCCCAAAGGGGGGACAGGCCCTATCCCCTGATGCTTTCCCACCTGAGGGTGGTGCAGGACCAGTGGAGGAGGCAGTTCGAGGTTGGGTCCCGGACGTGATGGGACCTGGTGCTGTGGCCAGATAAGGCAGGACAGACGGATCTGCTGGGATCTGCCTACCCAGACATGCTATGGTGTTGAGGTTTATCAAAGTGTATTGGTTAGTCATGAACAAAACAGTTCAACACTAGTTATAAGAGCATGCATGGGTGTTACAATTAACCCAGAACAATACAATTGGAAAAATTGCATGGCAAACAGAACACATGCATAAATGAAATAAAAGTCATTATTATAACAGCATGCCAGTAACAGTTATGGCAACAGGTCACCAACAATGGAATTTGAACAAGGTATGTTAGTATGCAACTATTTATATATATATATATATATATATATATATATATATACATATATGTATATATATATATATATATATATATATATATATATATATATATGAACAATAATAGAACACAAGTTCCAATATTAGGTTTTGAGAACAACATACCTGTATTATATGAATAATAATTATTGATGCAGATAAGGGGTGGGGTGAGAGAGAAACAGTCCATTACCAACTGTATAGGCTATATTTTTTAGTACTGCTCAATACTCTACAAGTCTACCCTCACTTTACATGTACCTGAGACCTATAACTACTGTAGCACGTACATACCTGTTAATCTGTCAACCTGGAATGCAATGGGGCAAGCTGTGACAACTCTGATGTTGTGTGAGTGTGCTAATGGCATACTTGTACTGGATTTATATCTGTGTGCAAGGTTATTGGCAACAGTGATAACTAGCAGTGGCAGCATGACACTTGAGAGACATATCGGGAAGAGTGCATGGTGTATATAGCTATCCTGTTGTCATTTATAGGCATGGGGCTGGACACTGGAACATTTGTATACAGTTTATTAGTATACCCTTCATACAGCTAATACAAGCATTTCTTTATCTGTGAGCCTTGTGGAGAACACATCTGTTAACACCACCTGACAGTTTCTACAAATACTCAGGAATACTTGTGTGTCACTATGAACACATCTTCATACCAGTCCCTGGATTCAAACCGTGGTCTGTTTGTGCAAAGATTGACAACATATATCTATTTCTTATTACACTGAGCTACTGGGGCACTGCTGTCTGCTGCATGACTGACTTGTGCCTAAAACTCACTTGGTTACAAAGTTGGACCTTGTAATATAAGTGGAGTGTCATAGTGTCATGCATGATAGATAGCAAACTGTGTATTAATACTTTGAATACAGGTATACACATGTAACCCCTAGTGGATTTGATTATGTGTGATCTATACAGACCATAGCAGGCTGCTTGGTTGCATAACCGACCCATACACATTTGCATGCCATATATTTGCAGTCACCACCTATTACAGTCTCATACTTGCCTGCATCAGCATACCTACATTCATGAATAGATGTAACTGAAATGCAAAGGTTAACAGAAGACAGTGCTGCAGGGAACATACTATAATACATTACACATTACTATTCAAGGTTCATATCTTAGTGCAGAACATATATCAAGTTTCCTTGTATCTTGTTTTACAGCTCCATGTGTACAGTTTGGCATAACAGCTGCTTATCAGACAAACTGCAGTGAATTCATGCTCTCATAGCCATATTTGCTGTGTAGCACCTGTACACTTGTATTTATTCAAAAACAGATCAGATTAAACACAACAGTTTGTGGGAATAAGCTTTATTTAGGGTGACATGACACAGTGGTTTATTACATTCAAACTTCTAAATTCAGTCGTACTGCATATCCTGTAGATGATGAATGTATGTCAGTTATTACTTTCAGAGTAGCAAGCACAGTATACTTTACTGACAGATTCATTCTTACACAGTAATACTACAGTATTGGTTTCCTTTCATCAATAGTAGCTTGTTTGCTGCCTTCATCTGTATTACAGAGTACCTGGCATTAGTCACTTATATCAATGTTGGCCTAACAACAAATTATACAGTACACTCAGAACACACTATAACTTATGGCAGTAAACAATTAGACTTTCTTATTTATTGGACTATATATATATTGCAAGTTATATCTGTACTCACCACACTGTTGATGCAACCTCACCAGTCATCCAGCGTGGGCATCAATATTGAGAGCCCTTTCCTCTGCAGCTGTGGGGAGAAAACACACCATTTTGCTTACCTGTCTATCAGATATTCATACTAAAAAGACTTTTGGCTTTTTCTGGTTAGGGGTCGCCACAGCAGAACTCCAGTCTGCTCATGATTGGTAATGGATTTTTACGATGAAGAGTTGCCAGCCCAACACCCAACCTTCAACGAATGCACTCCCATTCATGCTCGCACCTACCTGCATGTCTTTAACATCACTCAACCATGGGGAGGACATGCAGACTCCACACAGAAGGTGCTCCAGCCAAGAATTGAACAGGTGAACCTCTTGCTGTAAGGCAACAATGGTAACCGCTGCACCACCTTGGCTTTCTATCAAATTTTCATACTACAATTTAATAAAGTAACACTTTATATACTTACAAACTTCTGGGCATTCTGGTCCCGAGCATCTTGGATACATTGAGCCAAGAGCACCCCCTTCCTCATTTTGTGGTCATCATAATAGTGACAGACCTGCTCACCAGTGCAGGGGATGCCAGTGGCATTGGTGAGCTCATGTGCCAGACAGTCCCAGGCCTCAGACTTGTACTGTGAGCTCTGTTACTGACTCTGCAGCAGTCTGTCATCATGGTTCTTAACAATGAGCCCAGCCATGACCCTGGACTCCAATATGCCCCAGTGCTGCACCTGAAAGCTCGCTCTTTCACCAGCACCTGCCATAGTTCCTACAGGGATCAAACTTTAACAGGTTCTGCCTGTATTCCCACCTGTATGGTTTAAATAAGGCCATATTCTTGCCCTTTGCCATCATTGGACCATTTTCAAAAATGTTAAGCACAGCTCATCAGTGCGCAAACCCACTAAACTGAGTTGAGCAGTGCTTAAAGTGGCAAATGGTTAGCAGTGCTTAGTGGTGTGCAAATCTGCTTAGTTGAGCTGAATACTGCTTAGAATGGGATGTCTTAGCAATGCTCAAACCAGCCCCTGGTAGGTTACCCTGGATCTGAACACTCTTCTCCTCCTCCTCCAGAGCTAAGCATTGCTAAGTATTGCTCAGCCAGGTCCTGTTTAATCATTGCTTAGCTTGGCTTAGCAGTGCTTAGCAGAACTGAGCTAAGGGCAAACAAATTTTTCCTTTAATAAAATTAGAATTGGATATTAATTACTCATTATTGATACATTATTATTAGGTGCATGCATTTTACTTTACATGACCTCCCCCTATATACTTTCTTTACATTACCATGGGGTGTGACTGTACTGTATCAGATACCTGTGTTTAAATGGTGGTTTCAACTCATACCTCCACTGATACTAGGATTCTGGACCAACTACACTACCCTGCTTAACAAATATCACTAACTACTTCAATAAATAAAATAAAATTTAATATAAAAATGCTTTCCCATGTAAAAGCCGAATGGCCTGTCTTGGCATTTGAACCATGCACCTACTGCACACAAAGCCATGACTCTAACCACTCAGATAACTCAGCTGTGAGGATTTCAGCTATACATTTCTATATAGCTTCTTGATACACTTAAGCACTGCTGAGCAAAGCACCGCTCCACACAAATCTGCTTAGCTATGCTTACTCTTTGAGGAAAACAAAATAAAAAAAAACATTAATTTAAAATTAAACTATTAGACTTCACATTATTAAATAAGTGTCCAAGGACACTTTCTTTATTGTTTTAGTGCTGCACAGCACTTTTACAATACAGGGGGTGTGTTACAGATACTTACACACCCCCTACATGACAGTACAGTTCACAGAATTATTTCAGTGTCCGAGGAGACTTTCTTCATTTATTTAGTGCTGTACGGCACTTTTGCAATGCATGGGGTGTGTTATGGATATTGTAACACACCCCCTACATGACATTACAGTTCACAATACTTGTGTCCAAGGATACTTTCTTTGCATTTATTTAGCGTCATACAGCACTTTTTCAATGCAGGGGGTGTGTTACAGATACTGTAACACACCCCCTACATGACATTACTTCACATGCTATCATATAAATGTCTGAGGATATTTTCTTTATTGGAAAGTGCCATAAGGCACTTTGAAAGTGCAGGGGGCATATTACAGATCTGCAAGCACCATAACACACACCCCTAGCACTTATTCAGTATCCATGTACACAGCTCCCCCTCAGTAGCTTTCATTAATATGCAAGGCGCGCTGCTGAGACAGAGATGCAGACACGGACACCATTCACTCCATGTTGGGATAACACTGTTCCTACATGGAGTTTATTAAATCTGGGGGACAGACTATAACAGACAGCTGCGCTTGCAAATATTCCATTTTTGACAATGTTCAGTTGTATTTCTAATTGAAAAAAAACATCCTTATCACTACTGGAAATGACAACTTGTAGCTTACTTTACACCATCTATACTCCTTAAATACTTCTAAGGACAGGATCATTGCTATATGGTAGTCTCTGAGAAACCATTATTATCTAGCACTGTCCTTCCTTCCTTGCACCTTTTTCTTCTTTCCAAGCTTACATACATGAGACAAAACCTGCTGCTTTTCATACCAGCAAACAATGTCTCTTGGAGGAGCCTATGTCCTGTCTGCCACAGGCAGTAGCAATCTGTAGGCCTTCTCACTGGCCCATGACCTATTTGGAAAAAAAAAACAGTTGACTATGCTGTTTTAGTTTTCACAAATTCCATACAAGGGAACCTCAGGTATGCTACTGATCTGTAAATTACACTTCCTCAGTCTGTCTTTTGATGTGACTTACTTCTAAAAGTATATGATCTGCCAGCTCAGTTCCACTGACAATTCTTATAGCAACCACTTTTTGCTATATGGTAACTTCAAGTTGTGTTTTCTTTTAGAAACTCACTGGCATCATCTCCAGATGTCTTAAATCACTTTACACAATGATTCAGCAAACCTGAAACCCGTTATTTGTTTCTGCAAAGCTTGCAGAACACCATCTGGAGTTATTTTTTAGGGTCACAAAGCTAATCCGTTTTTGCCTTCTTAACTAGATGATGTGCTCATCAAGATCTTTCTTATCCTGTACAGGCATCCATTCGCTTTTTCTCAGATCTGAAAATAGCATTTTACATGCAATTGATAGCTCTCCCACTTACAGCAAAATTACATCAAAAAACATTCTTTCAACTCAAAAATAGATTAATCCACTTTTACCATACAGAGCAGGTGAATGTAGATACTGACCTTGTAAAGCACCATAACACTTATCCCCTTACGTTACTATTTCTGATATCATTCTATCTCTTATCATTGAATTATACAAGTAGCCAAGCTTGCAATCTTTTTCTCTGTTCCAGTGTGTCACACCAGCATATACTGACTTTTGAATTGTTTTATTTCTAGTAAAAAAAATGCCTTACATACTGAAGATTCTTAGGCTTACAAAATGTCTTAGATTTGTCTCTTGGCACTACCAATGTGTCTGTCTCCTCCTCTTCAGGCTATAAGTTGTATATACATTTTCCACTGCTTTTCTGTAGCATGAAGGAACATCACACATTGGACATACTAGGGCTTCTCTATAAGTTGGCTCATAATCACATACAGGTCAATTTTTTTTTCAGTCCAGAGTTTCCAGTCTTCAGACAAGTTACTACACAGCTTCAAGAATGTTTTTGGTTTTAATGAAGATATTTTGAATCAAAAATTAAGAGATTCATAAATGGAAATTAGTGGTACAAGTTAAACTTTATTACAGTGTTTTTTTCCAAAATCATTACAAAAACAGCAAATCAAACAATGAATAATCAGTTTAAACCAAATAATAAACTATAATGAATGAAAATAATTTTATAATATAAAACATTCAAAATACGAAAAAAGTAAAACTAAGTCTGATGCCCTGAATAGCTGGTAATACAAATATTTTAGAAAGCTGTTCTAATTTGTAATGAAATAGACAATAATAACAGAGAAATACTCATTTTTTGCCAATGTCCATAATCAATAGTAAGCACTAACAACAACAGCAGCAACAACAAAACACTTATGGACAGATGACATACATCTGACAAAACTGATGATACAAATAAATGACCTCACATGGTCTATATACAGTCACCTCTGAAAAGGTCTATATTAATCCATAGTGTAATGAGTTTCATAAATCAAACCAAGATGTAAGTTGAAAAAGTCTCCACCGGGCACATTAAGATAATCTATACAGGATTTTTTTCCTCAAACGTCCGAAGTTCGGGATACCTCCAATCCTTCCAAAACAAAATTTAAGTATTAAAACAGTGTTAAAGCAGTTACTTACACATAAAAAGTTAATCCTCACCCTGAACTGATCTCAGAACCCCAAAATGCCAGAGGTAGTTCACATCCAAATTCTAGATAGCCTGCACAAATATGGCTATCATTGAAGAACTTCAGGCAGACTTTTCAAAGATGAGATTATTCATCAGTGTTATCTGCAAAAAGTGAAAAAAGTGATAAAATGAATTCACTGTATGCAAGAGCAAGGTCTGAGAAAATGTTTTGTATGTGAAAAGACTGCAACATTCCTAATTTAAGCATCAATAATGCAACAATGTTCATTAATAATCTTTATAAAATTGTTGAAAATTGTAGAATGGAAAGAATTTACAAGCAAAAAAAAACTTCAGTTGTTATAAATTTGGTACAACATGAAAAATAAGCACTTGGTGCTAAAGTAGCTTTACATTTGATACCATGAATTATATGTACAATAAGGTGATTTGGGCAAAAACAATCTTTGAATGGAAAGAATTTGCAAGCAAAAAGAAACTTCTTCAGTTGTTCTAAATTTGGTACAACATGAAAAATAAGCTGTGATGCTCCTGCACTGACCCAATAATCAAGGAGCCTCAATCCTCACCACTAGCACCAGTGAGGGACATGTATATTGGGAGGATGACAAGTACACACATGGTAAAGTACAATTTCCCTTAAGAGCACACAGAGATCACAGTCAGTCTGGGGCTAGTTTTTCCCTCTTTCTCCAGATCCCCAATAAGACTCCCCACTGGCACAGCTATAGAATTAAGATCTCAGCCAAGTGGCCAAGCTAAGAACTCCAGCAGCCTCTCTATCCAACCAGTGCTTCGTGTCCCTGCCCAAGTAGCTAACACACACACATACACACACACACACACACACACACACACACACACACACACACACACACACACACACACACACACATTTTGAGATTTGATTTATATACAAAAGCACAGACACTCCTGGGGAAGGCTGGCACAGGTTTACTAGCTATGTTCCCTTCTGCCCAGACTATAAGGTAGTTATCACTGCCACTAACCACTACTTATCAGCTACTCTAAGGCCCTTACCAAGGGTGCCCAATCTTACTGTGTAATGTTACAGTTATCCAAATGGTAAGTGTGGCCAAGAACAAGGCCATTGGAGTGGCCTATACAGTGTCACCAAATACATATGCAAATACTCTAAGAGCTTAAATATCTCTAATCAAATCAGCCACAATTAAAAGGTTTAAATATATGTAATAATAAATGATAAAATAACAAGACAATACTCAAACTACTCAGTAACTACAGAGTTCAGAATTACAGGAATTTATTTGAAACAACATTGCAGGACAGTCTCAAATAAATACAGAAAACATCTAAATTAATCTTTACTATATTCCTGCCTATATCTAAAAGATACTATGCCCTAAATAACTTACAGAGCAAGGCAAATGCAGATGAGTGGATGTTCTTGCTAAGTCCAAGAAAACACAAAGTGCCCAGACTCACTCTCTGAGATAGTTCTTAAATTAATAGTACACATTACTGCTGGGTTTGCTGGGATGACATCACTCTTTTTCATTTGCCTTCAGTTCCCAGGCTAACAGAAACTTAGAATTTAGCACCTCTGTGTCAGAGGTACATATCTCTCAGAAGTTTGCCTAGAACTGGATGTCGTAAAACAATTAAACACTTTTACATTTGAAACCTAGTAATTATTTCTGTTTCAAGACAATAGGAAAACCTTCATCTCTAGACATTGTGTCTGCTTTGAGCTGAAACAGAGATAACAGAATTGTAAAACTATTTCCCCTTATTTTCTTGAGGTTTTGCAAGTTACCTCTGTATGTTTCAACTTCTACCATTAAAATACACATCTGCACAGGTATATAGTTTATACACATTTCTGATCTTTTCCAGCAAGGTACACTGTGGTTACATTCTTGAAGCTGAGTACATAACATATAGTTCAACACATACTTCTGCACCAGTAGTTTAATATACACATAACATATAGTTCTCTTACATTTGTAAGACAAGCCTATGGATCATATTAATATTCACAAATGACATATGAATATTTAACAAAATCCAGATAGCTGAGCTGGCAGTGTCACATTTCTATATAAATCATATTAATATTTTCAAGTGACATATAATTATTTACAAAATTCCAGCTAGCTGGACTGGCAGCATTTCAATTTGTCACATAAGAATTTGGTGCCAAAGTGCTTTATATTTGATACCAAGAATTATGTGTACAGTAAGGTGATTTGGGCACAAAAATAAACAGCTTGCCTCCAATCTGCTTGTTAATTTTCAGTCACTCTATCTTCCATGTAAGCAACTTTAGCTACTCTGTCTGCTAAAGAAATGCTTTAAGCAACCTAGTTAATTGTTTATCTGTGGTCTATAAAGCTCCAGCTAATTTCCTTTTAAGACAGATTTTTACTCTATAAAGCACCACTAAATGGGCTACCACCTAATCAGAAAACCACTGACATAAATTTACTTGGAGTATACTAACTCCAAGGCTGCACAACTACAGCCAAAGTGAAAACTAGTTAAACATCTATAGTTGACAAAAAAACATTGACTACACCTCTGTGCAATGAAAGCTAACTTTGACTAAATTTCTACTTTAGAAATTCATTTGACAAAAAAAAAGTCTTTAAAGTTCATTACTTTCAATAAAGTATATCCCTGATGCAAATAAAAGTAAATAGGTAAGGATGAAAAGCTACAGGAATAGATAGCAAATCTGTGCAAGTCAGATATGGTGAAATTACCAGGATCAGAGTGGCATGCAACAGAAAATGTTAGCTAGATTTGAAACAATTGTAAAGTTAGATGTGACCACTTTATTAATAGTTCTCTAATCTTGCACAGATCTGTAAGTATATTTTCCAGGCTTTTCAAAAGGTAAAAATAGGACTTTTACACACAATATTATGATTGTCTGTTTTAATAAAGAAGTAGTTACTAGACAAATACTTTACTTTGCTTCTGGACATAAAAGGTATTATGGTAGAGCAGGTAAACATTTACTGGGATCTATACTTATTTAACAGGATATTCCTTAAGCATTTAATCGACATCATTTGAGTGAAGGAAGGAAGGAAGATGGGAACATATTGAAAAACGTCTTGTTGCAGAGTTTGTTTCTGTCTTTTTAACTTGAGGTTTTCCAGCTAGTAAAGCCAGCACAGGTAGTTTATTATTCTCTACTGAAACTTCTAAGACATACACCATCAGGTAA
This sequence comes from Protopterus annectens, assembly GCF_019279795.1. Classification (NCBI taxonomy): domain Eukaryota; kingdom Metazoa; phylum Chordata; order Ceratodontiformes; family Protopteridae; genus Protopterus; species Protopterus annectens. The sequence continues at coordinate 328,376,561 of NC_056727.1, forward strand.
ACAGTAAACAGTACTAAATAATTTGTACAGCAGATTTCTCCCTAATAGTTTGGCTGACACAGAATAGTTTAAAAGGAAGACATGCTGTAGTAAATGGGACTAAAATAAACAATTAGGGATTTAAGACAGGGTGAGACATTATTGGGTTATGAATTCAAACTATATAAGCAGTTTTTCCTGATTTAGCATAGGATCATAGGATCATACAGTCATAGGAGGTTACTAGGCTAATGGTCCTAGGGTCCTTACAAGCCTAGCCAAGTACATCCCCTGTTCCCAAGAATATCAAGGTATTAAGTGGAACTAAGTCAACAACTACTCTCCCTGTCCAAGAGGGACACAAGTGAAACTCCAGGGGAGAATTTGTGGTTTTCCATTCAATCAGCCAAATTGCACTTAAATAGGGTAAGCAAGGGGCTCTGCTCTGGATGAACTGGAAGTTTGTTCCATAGGAGAGGTACCACCGAGTTCCCTAGAGTGAGTACATCTTATACCATTTGATTTATGAATGTGCAGCATTTCCACTAGAGCAGGATCTGAGATTGCTTTATATGAAAGGCAGAGGTCACCTCTGAGTAGTCTGTAAGACACAGAGTATAGTGACAGTGATTTCTATCTGTCAACATATGACATATGCTGAAGACCGTTTGAGGTTTAAAGTTGCTGCAGGTGCCTGGTGAGGTACATACCAAAGGTAGCATTGTACTCTATTATTGGCCTGATGAGTGAGGAGTACAGGGGAGTTATAACCTCTTTTTTTCTGGATGCAATGCCCTTACTTATGAGGTAGATGACATAGAAAGCCTTTCTTACCACTGGGGAGACTTGGTGGTCAAAGGAAAGGTTGCTGCCAACCTGTGCCCAAATGTCTCACCACTGATTGAATGCTCAGGATGTTGTTATTAATGTGATAATCTGCAGGGACATCACTCTTGCTAAAGGGGATAATAATGCATTTTTTGCACTGAGTTTTAGCCCATGACTTTGGCATCAGTCATTTGTCTGTGTAAATCCCTCTTGTAGGATGTTGACAATTGTTTGGGGACTCACTGACTGCACCCAGTTTGCAATCATCAGCAAACTTTGTCAGCCATAGGCCTTTTGTTTTAGCCTGTACATCCAAGAAGTAGATTCCAAACAATAGGGGCCCCTAGCACAGATCCCTGTGGAACACCACTGGTTATGGGCCTGCTGGTAGAGGTAGAGTCACGTATTTAGATTGTGTGCGTTCCATTGGTAAGCCATTTTGCAGCCCACCGTCAAATATATGGGGCTTATCTCCAGCTGGGTGAGTTTATCAATGATGCCTAAGTGGGGAATAGTGTCAAAGGCCATGGCAAGGTCCAGGTAGGCCATATGCATGGATTTGCCTTTGTCCAGGACTTTGGTGACTGTCTCAAAAAAGTCCATCAAGCTCAAGAGGCAGGATCTTCCTTTAAACAAGCCAAACTGGGTTGGATCAAGTGTTTGGAGATCTCCTATATTTTTGCTGATAAGGTCCATGATTATTCTTTCCATAGACTTGCAGATTAGACTGGTCAGGCTTATGGGTCTATAGTTCCAAGGGTCTGCGGAGGGGCTTCCTTTATGTAATTGGATGATGGTTGCAGTTTTCCATTCAGCAGGTACAAAACCAGTGCTTAGATTGTGGTTAAAAAGAGTACCCAGCTGTGCAGCTAGTTCCTGTTTTAATCCATTTAGAATGCAGCCTGGGATATTATCAGGTCCCATAGTGGGTGTGTTTTTGGCTTTGGAGAGAGTGTTTACGACCTGCTCCTTGGAGATACTGGGTGGAGGCAGGTGGTAGGGACACTTTGGATGATATATGGTGGGTCAGGGGGAAGAAGTTTTCACTGAACCTGTCAGCTAGCAGGTTGGCTATTTTTGCAGGGATACATGGTGCTATTAATAACCAGTTCTGTACAGATCTGGGTTTTTCCTTTAAGGCTTCTGATGTAGATAAAGAAGACCTTATGGTTATCCTTAGCAAAGGAGGCTAATTTGGATTCATAGTTAGCTTTAGAATGCCTTACAAGGTGTCTTATTTGCTTTTTTAAGCCGAGGAGGGAATTTTTCCAATTCAGAGACTGCTCCTTCCTGCTCTTGGACAGCAATTTCTTTCTGTTATTCTATAACCTGTTAATGGTAGATGTCCACCAGACAGGCTTGTTCTTTCTTGAGGATCTTGTTTTGATCCTATCAGGTATGGCTCAGTCAATACATTTGTATAGATGCTTATACAAGGCATTGGTATAAATCCCAGTATAGGTGTCAATGCCGTCAGTGAGGGCAGGAGCTATGAAGCTATTAATGCCTTCATGTATTAAGTTGAAATTAGCTTTGGAGAAGTGTTTTAGTCTAGTTGTTGCTAATGGGGGGTCAAATGTTATTGTTATTTCTAATGAAACTGATTTATGATCAGACCTCACTAGGGAGGGCCACACACATGAGGTGGTGCAACGATCATCCATGTTACTGTGCACCAGATCCAGAATGTTTGGGTCCCTTGTGGGCATGTCAACCAACTGGTCCAGGGCATTAGAGTTGATGAAGTCCAAGAACCTTTGGGCAAGTGTGATAGTACATGTATAGTTTACCCAATCTATGCATGGGTACTTAAAGTCACCTAAAACCAGGGTGTTTGGTTGTATCTTGAGCAATTCAAATAGATCCAAGTATGCAGTGAGGGTATCCTTGTTGGGTCTATATTAGATCACTGACTGCTGAAAGAAGCAAACAGTGATTAATCGACCCTATGTAAGTGAAAGCTTACAATCTTGAACTGTCAGAGCAGCGATTTTTTTCCTAGGGAAAAAAATTGCTGTTCCAAAACACATACACACAACACAAGCACACCAAACAAACAGCAATTCACACACATACACCTAAAATCTTACAACTAACCCTACACTAAACTATACACACACCACTAACTATCCATTTACCTTAATCCAAACCCTAACCCTAAGGTCCATCACTATCGTACACTCACCTCACCCACTCCCTAACCCTAACTCACCTAACCCACCCTAACCCTCATGTCCACACAATCACACACATACCTAACCCACTCCCTAACCCTAACTCACCTAACCCGCCCTAACCCTCACATCCACACAATCGCACACTTACCTGATCCAGATCCGTAACTTTCCACCACAGTGCTGAAAATACTGAAGCAATAGAAACGGGCACGCAAATTCTTTCCCTAGGAAAGAATTTGGGTTTCTGTTCCTTCAATATTTTCAGCTTTCGCTCTGTAGGGTTCAATATTAGAACATTTGAAGGTTTTAGACCTCAATGTTCTAATATAGACCCTCCTTGTTAATGGAGGGGGTCATATAACTGGCAATAACTTGGAAAGATGTCTTACCTACAGTCAATCAGACCTGGATTAGGTCAAAGGAATCATTTTGTGTAACCAATCTAGAGGTGTATTTATCTTTGATGAATATTGATAATCCATCTCCTTTAGTTCTCACACTTTCAATTTGTGGTTTGAATGTGTGGAAGGCATTATATCTCTGTATGGTCTGGGTGCTTTCTACAGCCTTAAACCAAGTCTCTGTGACTGAACAGATGTCAGCATATTCTAAGGTGAGGGGTTGCTTCCAGTGAGTCGAGTTTTAGGTTTAGACTCCTAGTGTTTAGCAGAATAACTTTTTGAAGATATTTTTACATTGAAAATTTTGCTTTTGTGACTGTGATGGATCCCTACTCTGGGCCAGCAATCAAGGAGACTCAATCCTCACCACTGACTCCAGTTAGGGATGGTCCCTAATAGCAAAGATGGATTCACACAGTATTTTCAGATGCAGCTCCCTGCACCAAGCACAGTTTCCCTTAAGAACATACAGGGAGCTCATTCCAGACCTGGAGCTGGACTCTGCTTCTCTCTCCAGACCCACACAAAACTCCACACTGACCACTTTGGAGTGCTGTGTCCCTGTTTCCAGCAGCTGACAGACACACTTGCATATTTCAGTTTCACACACACACACATACACACCTGGAAAAAGCTAGTGCAGATTTACTAGCTGAGCCCCTTTCTGCCCAGACTCTGAGGTAATCATGCTGCCACCAGTCAGATATTAAGGCTCTTACAAATGGTACCCAATTATACTGTGTAAAATTAATACCAATGCAAATAATAGGGTGTGACCAAAGCAGCAAGGCTTTCAGGAGCGGCCTCAGTGTCACTAAAACAAGCATAAGTACTCTCAAGGTGTTAAATTATTCTCTAAAAGACCAGCCACAATTAAAGGTATTAAAATATTTAATGATAAATAATAAAACAGAAAACAGGAGAATACTGAATACAATAAACAACAGAGTTTCAACCAGAGAGATCTAAAAAATAATACTGTTGGATAGTTTCTCACAGATGAAGAAAACAATACTAAACTATTCTCACTAAATGTCCCTGACGAATTAAGGAAGTACTGTTCCCTGACTACTTACTAAAGCAAGGCAAGCTGATTTGTGCTGAGTGTCTTACCACAGCAAAAGCCAGATGATGTCTGTCTTTGTCTGTGTGGATGTGAGATATATATCCTGCCAGAAATCTTTCCTGTCATGTTCCAAACTGCTGCTGTGAGAATTCCAAAGAAACCAGATGCTGGTTAGAGGATGGCATCACCTCTGGTCACCTGACTATGGTACAATGTACACACAGGGCTTTGCTATGATCTGTGGCAGCATCTGAAAGCTGTAACACAATTTCAAACTTTTCATCCTTACAGGGTTCTCTAATAAACATGCACATTTGATCAGTTGCAACAATACAACCTAATATACATGCATACATTCTTTCTGTCCAGCAGGACCTACTGTTTGATGCATTTTAACACAAGTAACTTTATAAATATATTTTTAACGCAAACATAGTACTAATCAGTGTAATACTCCCTATAACATTACTCCCTATAACAAACCCATTCCAAATTTCTCCAACGCAGAATTAACATTAGCTTTATTTCAATTAAATAAACACAAACAAATCTGCATAGTTTCACTTTACATCCCCCTGGTGACAATGTCTCTGTTTTAGAAGACATCCTATCCTGGCTTTCTATCAGTATCAGTAATGAAACTATTATCATGGGTGACACAAACATTAATTGGTCCTGCATTAATTCCCCCACACACCCCATAAACATTAACCTCTATAAATACTCTCAGCTCATCAACCAGACTACCAGACCCTCTAAAGATTTCTCCACTGGCAGTACCCTAGATTGGATTTTAGTATCTCACCCCCACTACTACACCGACAGTGGAACTCTCCCTGACTCCCTCAGTGACCATCTTCCCATATTCACCAAACGTCTTCCATGTCCACTACAAGCAACACATAATTACATCAGCACTCAAACCCTAAAAAACTTCGACCCAGTAACCTTCTCAGACTCCCTAAAATCAACAAATTGGAACCCACTAAAAACTCTACCCCTGGATAATGCTGTTGCATACTTCAATACAAATTTCCTGAAACTCCTGGATAGTCTAGCCCCCATAAAAAACAAACAAATTTGAAACAATACCGCCCCCTGGCTTACAAAAAATACACTAACTATCATGCGACTGAGAGACAAAGCCTGGGCACACTACCAAAGAAACAAAACTTCCTCTACCCTAAATGAATTTGAAACTCTTCGCAACAAAGTCAAAAAGCTTATCACAATAGATCATCAAAACTACTACTCCATACTTCAAAACAACCATAAAACCAACCCTCAAAAATTCTGGAAAGGTATCAATAAACTCCTAAAACCTGGCACTGCAGAAAACCCAAGCCCAGACCCAAGTGCTCCAGATATCAATCTCGCCACCCAATTCAACTCTTTCTTCTTAGACTCCATCTCTAAACTTACCACATCCTTCTCCAATAACACCACGCCCTCTACACCTACATCCCACTTCCTTCCTCTCCCCTCATCTCCTACCTCTCAACTCACACCTTTTTCCCTAAAACCCATCCCTACATCTACTATAAAAATGCTCCTGCAAAAGCTAAAACCATGTACTAATGCACCTGATAACATACCCTCATACTTCCTTAACATTGCTGCCGATGCCATTGCCTTCCCCATTAGCATCCTAATAAATCGCTCTATCCAAGAAGGTCTTATTCCCACATTCTGGAAAAGAGCTTTCATCATACCCTTACATAAAGGAGGCAAGAACAATGATATCACTAACTACTGTCCCATAGCCATCCTTTCTCCTATATCAAAACTCTTAGAAAAATGCATCCATCTCCAACTCCTTCCCTATCTCCTAGATAATAACTTACTAACCCCCACACAACATGGTTTCAGACACAGCCACAGCACCATGACTGCCCTCCTTTCCTTCCTGGAAACAGTAAATACTGCCCGAGACTCTGGCTCTGTTGTATCCACTCTCCTTCTCGACCTTTCTAAAGCCTTCGACACCATATCTCACAGCCTTCTCCTTACTAAGCTATCTAACCTTAACCTATCCCCTGCCACTATCAATTGGTTCACCAACTATCTCTCCCATAGGCAACAAGCTGTCAAATGGAAAACAGCCATCTCCTCCTTTCTAAATACACCCACTGGTGTCCCCCAAGGTTCCATCTTGGGTCCTCTCCTCTTCAATATATTCATAAATGACTTCTCCCACTCAATTCCCCATGCCAAACTTGTTCAATATGCAGATGACTCTACAATCATCTGCACAGCCACATCCATTCCCACTCTCTTAAAATTAACCCAAGAGGCCTTCTCTACCACAAAACAATGGATGAAAAACAATCATCTAGCACTCAATTCATCTAAAACCAAGCTTATGGTATTTACCCCCTCTAAAAACACAACCATTAACAAAAATCTACTCTCTATCATCAGCCAGAACAACACCCCTCTTGAACTAGTATCTGAAAGCAAACTGTTAGGGGTCCTGATAGATGACCAGCTCAAATTCAATAGCCATCTACTACTAAACATAAAAAAAAAACATTATAAACTTGGCATGCTTTATCGACATAATAAATTCCTCTCCATATCTACTAAACATACTCTTGCTACAACATTCCTCATTCCTTCACTTCTATATGGGTCTCCTCTTCTAACAAACCTTCAACCATCCCTTAAAACAAAACTGTCCTCATGTTATAATAAAATTGCCAAATTTGCCACTGGCCACAAAGCATCTACCCACCACTGTCTATCTCTCCACAAACTAAACTGGCTGGAGCTTCCTAACTATCTCGCCTTTACTCAGCTCTGCTTTGCCCACAAACTCATATTCCATCCATCCCTCTGTCCCTCACTCAGCTCCACCTTTAAAATGCACATGCCACAAAGAGCCCTAAGATCTAATAACCAAAATCTGATAAAACTGTACAAACCTCTTCACTCGCCAGGGAAAAATCTGCTGTCCTTTTCCCTGGCACGCAATTGGAACTCCCTTCCCCCCTCCATCCGTACCACTGCTAACCTTCCAGCTTTTAAAAAATCTCTACACACACACTTAACATCTTCCTGGGAATGCTCCTGCTCTCATCCCTCCTACACACACACTTACATCTTCCTGGGAATGCTTCTGCTCTCATCCCTCCTACACTCACACTTAACATCTTCCTGGGAATGCTCCTGCTCTCATCCCTCCTACACTCACACTTAACATCTTCCTGGGAATGCTCCTGCTCTCATCCCTCCTACACTCACACTTAACATCTTCCTGGGATGCTCCTGCTCTCATCCCTCCTACACTCACACTTAACATCTTCCTGGGAATGCTCCTGCTCTCATCCCTCCTACACTCACACTTAACATCTTTCTGGGAATGCTCCTGCTCTCATCCCTCCTACACTCACACTTAACATCTTCCTGGGAATGCTCCTGCTCTCATCCCTCCTACACTCACACTTAACATCTTCCTGGGAATGCTCCTGCTCTCATCCCTCCTACACACACACTTACATCTTCCTGGGAATGCTCCTGCTCTCATCCCTCCTACACTCACACTTAACATCTTCCTGGGAATGCTCCTGCTCTCATCCCTCCTACACACGCACTTACATCTTCCTGGGAATACTCCTGCTCTCATCCCTCCTACACTCACACTTAACATCTTCTTGGGAATGCTCCTGCTCTCATCCCTCCTACACTCACACTTAACATCTTCCTGGGAATGCTCCTGCTCTCATCCCTCCTACCCTCACACTTAACATCTTCCTGGGAATGCTCCTGCTCTCATCCCTCCTACCCTCACACTTAACATCTTCCTGGGAATGCTCCTGCTCTCATCCCTCCTACACTCACACTTAACATCTTCCTGGGAATGCTCCTGCTCTCATCCCTCCTACACTCACACTTAACATCTTCCTGGGAATGCTCCTGCTCTCATCCCTCCTACACTAACACTTAACATCTTCCTGGGAATGCTCCTGCTCTCATCCCTCCTACCCTCACACTTAACATCTTCCTGGGAATGCTCCTGCTCTCATCCCTCCTACACTCACACTTAACATCTTCCTGGGAATGCTCCTGCTCTCATCCCTCCTAGTCTAGCCTGCTGCCTACAGGCACCACATCATATATACTAGAAACTATAAATTAGCTAAAGCAATAACACACTAATAATTCTTAAACTCTAGTATTCCATTCTAAATACTACATATTGTTCTACAACAATGCAATGCTTGTCTTATATAGCATAACCAACGATTATTTGCTCGTAATCACCTGTTCCTCTGTTTTTTGTCTTGAACACACATTTCTCTATTTTGTCAACCACTGTTAAAGTTTTTTACCACTGTTTTTGTCAATTTGTATTAATTTGACTGAATGTGTTAAAGTGTAAACTTCTGTAATGTTTTGTATCTTTATTCAGGAGCTTTTCTCCCCAGGACTCCATTGAAAACGGGTACTTCGGGCCCAATGGACAATCCTGGTAAATCAACTGTAAATAAATAAATAAATAAATAAACAATAGTCAAATTATATAAAATTCTTTACAAAACTCCAGTCAGCTATGCTCAGATGGCACTACCTCATAACATCACAGTGACATTGCCTAAAAGAGGCACTATGGGAGAGGCAAGAGCCTTAGCCAAGTAACAAAATCCCAGAGATGACAGATGAAGATAGGGTTGCCACCTTTCCTTGTGGCAAAAACTGGACTTGGGCCACACCCCTTCCACCTAATGTAACCCTGTCCACATCCCACCCAGTTTCCACCCATTTTGTGACATCATTGTCAATATCCTGCCCAATGTCTGCCCATTTTGTGACATTATCACGTCATATGCCGGGAACACCCTCTTTTTGCATTCATGAAGCCTCTTTTCTATAGTTTTACTATGCTTTTTGTAAAAAAAGCATAGTAAATCCACAGGTTTAACAACCTTCGATAGTTTGTTACAGAATACTGGAATTTGAACAGTGTTTTCCAGAATACTGGATAATCAGTTTGATTTCCAGATAGTCCGGAAAAAAAAAGAGATGGGTGGCAATGCTAGATGAAGACCATCTCTGGCAAAGCAGTGTGCTTTGCTACCATGTTATCCTGGGCTGACAGGTACTGGATCCCCTTAGAATGGCTAAAAATTCTTATTTTCCCTTTTCCTTAGATTTATGGTTTCATAAGTTCATAGCTAATTACACAATAGCTTTCTTAATAAGCCATTCTAAGCTTAACCAAGTCCCCCCAAAGGTGAAAATCAAACATTCTACCTTGTGTCTGTGAGTTAAACACCTTAACCATTATGCCAGCCTCAAGCATTTATGAATTTCTTGAAAATGTCTTGAAAATCTTTGTCTTATCACACAAAATATGAAGTGAATATATCCAGTAAATACTTAATGAGCATATTATTCCCAATATATTTCACACAGGGTCCTGCCTGATCAATAAGCACAAGGAGTAGTAATCAGGTTTCTTAACTTCCAGGCTGTCTCAGTATGTCTGATCAGATGATGGGAGAGGAGCCATGCAGGGAGGTTAGCATCTGGATTAGCACTTTGTGGAGTTTGAAACTGAGAAAGCTGATTACTTAATTTTAAGCACTCTGCCTTTTAGTGTCCTGTATTGTTGCAGTAGAATACCACTGTGATTTGTGCTACCTCTTCCTGCATAACTTGCTTATGACATTCCTATATTACATGCCTCACTTTTCTCTTCTTCTTCCTCTTCTACTTCTGTCAAAGTAGAAATGCTAAATTTGCAATGACAATAACTTGCTGGTGGGTGCCTGCCTTTCTCCTTTCTACTATGTTTTTACACTAGTTGACAACTGATGCATATCTTTTAAGACCCCCCCCATCTCACTGATACTTGCAAGAAATGCTATCTAGTCTTGTGTAAGATACCTGTAGCAAAAGCTGCTCAGATAGCTTGTGGAACCACTGTGACATTACTCATAATACCCAAAAGACTCTGAAATATTTTTTCACTCTCTCCAAATAATATTTTGTAATCTTTCCTTGTTTTGATTATAATTAGTTTTAATATAACATCTACCCAACTCATAACTGTCTGTCTTTTTTCTCTGCTGTTGGCAGCATATTCTGCATCTAGCCATACTGACTTCCATCCTAACATCTTCAGGTAGTACAGCTCTCAGCATCTGATTGCTATCTACTCAAAAGGGTATTATTGTTTTGATTTCTTCAATAAGCATTACGGGATCCTCCCTAATGGCTGAAATTTGTTTTACTAAGTTCATAATATCTGTAGGTAACTAGCAGTAGTAGTATTCCAATCTGAGTGTCTTTTCACAAACCGGTACTTTCCTCAAACAGTAGACAAATATAGGCTTTTCTCCTTCCTCTTTTATTTATTCCATAGTTTATGTTCATAGCCATACTTATCAAATTTGTCCCCTCTCTCCTCCCTTATCATGTTCCTAACCATCTGGAGTTTCTGTTTTAAAATATAAATGTTGGATCTTCAGTACTACATAATTTAATCCCTTTGTTATGTCTTCCATCACAGTAAGCTCATTCTCCCATTTGCACCAATAATTTTATCTACCCTATTTTGAATGTTGTTAAATTTCAACAACTAACACAAGTAGACACTGTCAGGTCTAATGGCAACCTCTGCGTTACCACAGAGTAAGAAATATCAATAGTCATGGCGAACTCCTCTTAGATTCTAGTAACTCCACCCGTCAGCCATAACCATGCTTACCAGTTAATGAATGAAGTTGCATTCCCTCTATAACATTAATGACTTTTTCACTTTTGCTAAGGACTATAACTTTTGGATTACATAACAGGAATATCCACTAACACTCTAGCAGCAAAGTCTGGTATTCTTTATCCTGTGCTAATCAGATGCCCACAGTCAGAATTTTACTTATCTTTATTGCCCCAATATAACTTACCAGACAAGCAAAAAACTTTTACCACAAAGAATCATCACTAGAATATACTCCAGTCAGAAGAAGACATGTATTATTGATCAGGATTTATTTATATTTATATTCCCAACTATGGCCGTATTGACAATATCCAACCATGAGTATTGTTAAGAGACCACTTTCATATCTGTCCCATTTTGCTTTCACTTATCTATTACCAGGGACAGCCCAAAGTTTAACCATGGTTATGTGATTACTGAGTTTCCTGTATGTATGTCTGTGTCCTCAAATGTGCTAAGGCATTCCAATAAGTCCAAATCCCTGGTCTCCAATATTAGTACCCCAGATCACTGCATTTCACATACCCCATTTAGAGACTACATAATTATCTTCATTCTGGACATTACCACCAACAGAAGCACTAACAATGTTATTAGCAATCACCCAGTCATGGATGGCCTTTGTTCTTATCAACATCCTCTTCCTCCAAACCAGCATAAATTAATGTATTATCTATATTCAGTTACAATTAACTCCAGAATCTACATATCTTCTGGAAGTATTTTCACCAAAACTTGAGAAGAGTCTTTTATCCTATGAATCCTTTTGTTGATAGGTGAAGGGATATATCAAAACTCACTACCTTTCTTCATACATATTCTGATTAATAATTTGATGTAGGAGGTTGTTACACTTACATGGTGTATCATTCTTCAACTTCCAAACCTCATATACAGTCAGTTATCTTTATTGCTTCTGAGAATCCCTCTTTCAGTGTTACTCTTTTCAAGGCAGAGGTTTCTGATTTCTTGCCATTTGCAAATTATTCTTCGTAGCCAACCTGTCTTCACACCCCCAGTATCCATTAGCCTTTCAATTATGTTTCTCAATCCCAAAACATCAGAGATAGCCCCTACAGTATAAATGTCCAGTCAGCTGGAAACGTCCTGTTGCACTAGAAAAGCAAGAAAAAAATATTTCCTTCATTAAATTATTTCCCATTGACATTAAATCAAAAGTATGCCTGTTAGATCTAACAATAACTTTAGTGTACTAGATAAACTGAAGGAATCATAGTTGACTTCCATACAAAATTTCTTTTATCATTCCATGTAACACTTATATTAAATGTCAGATCAGTCTTCTATGTTTCCCATCTTAGTTTGACCTCTTTCCTTCTCTGATTCCCAGAATCCTATCTGAATTTGCTGATGATGTCCAAATTCTTATTTAAATGCCTCTAGCTATAATGCCAACAATTTCTGTACTATCCTTCCAAATTCTCATTTATCTTGCACTGCTATTGTGCTTGTTTCAGTCTTTTAATAATACCTTATATTTATCCCTTAATTGTGATGACACAATGGCCAGATTTATGATGCCTATTGCAGACGATTCATCAGGCCCTTGTGCTTTATCCTCCTTATGGCAGACAGCTTTCTTTGATGCTCCTCCATCTCTATCATGATGCCTGTCCTCTGATATCCCCATTGTTCCTCAATTCTCTTCTAGAGTGACATCATCCTCCTGCTTTCTTGTATGAAGATTAAAGCAAAATCATCATTCAGTACCTCAGTTTTCTCTCAGTCTTCTGTGAGCTCCCTCCCATCCTTGCTCAGCCTTTTCAGTTTTGGCTCCCCTCTGTCTTTTTGCTATGTAGTTAAAGCTTCCTTGCTTGACTTCTTAATTCCCACTGCTAATGCCTTTTTAACTTTATCTGTACTGTGTCTACCCTTGCCATTTTTGTTATCTTTCTGATAACCTCCTTGTTTTGTACCTGTCACATCTCTCCAGCCCCTCTTTTCACCTTATTGTAGGCCCTGCCTTTTGACATATTTGTTAGCCTCAGATTTTTATGTGGCCTCATTGACTTTCTTCACTTTTTGTATGTTGCCTCTTTCTCACACCTTTATCTATAGCTCTGAGTATTCTATTCCTGATCCATTCTCATATCTTCTTTATTCCCTTGATTTATTCCCAGTCTCTTAACTCATCCCTAATCCCTTCTCTCAGCCCCACTCTTGTAAAATCCCACACAGTCATCTTTGTCTTATATTCTCACCCTTATCTCCTTACCTTAACTACACAGTGACATGATCATTGCATCCTAACAGTGCTTTACCCTTGCTATCCATGGCACCCTCTCCATTGGGTATAGGACCATGTCCAAATTCCGTCTTTTCTAGTACATTCCAGCATTAGTTGACTTAACCAGTCATGGTCCTAAACCTCAAACAACTATTTCCTGTCTATCCTGGACCTCAGAATCTCCTGATCTGCTCTTGGCAGATTCAGATCCCCACAGTATTATCATTTCCTTCTTACTCCAGTCTTTATTCTCTCGTCAGGTCTCTTATTCTCCACTATAGTTGTGTCTTGTGGATGACACTGTATCAGTTCAACACCTCTCCCTTTCTTCTGTATGCTGGTTGCTGGTACAGGTAACATCCAACCTTATACTCCTGGCATTTCGCTGCCACCTCCCTAGCCCTTCCTGGCTGTGCTTGTTGCCACCATAGCTATCTTCCCTAACAGATCACTGATGCCAACATGTAGTGCATCATGCATACACCCCTCCCCCTTGGTGATCACTTAGATCACCTGGTCCCACCCACATTCTACTCAATCTAAACTGAAATCGGATCTCACTTGCCTAGATTCCTAATCCCCTTTATGATTGAGCCCTCAGTTACTGAAGCCATCTTCTCTTTTTTCTCATTTTCTGTCCTCTCCTTTGCTTCCTGTCCAATGCAACTATCCATCCTCACACCAAACATTTGTGTCAAAACATTTTCGAAAATTGTACCAACAATGTGGAATGACATTACTAAAACATTAGAATGCTTAAACAGTTACAGATGTATAAGAAATCCCTCAAAGACCAACTCTTCAATGAACGTAGACGTAACTAATGTAGGGATAGAAGTTAATGATCTTATAACATAACCTAGCCAAACAACCTTCTCCTTCATTCCTTTCATTTTGCAATATAATACAGTCTCTCCCAAGCTGACAAATAGATATAAATATAAATATAGATATATAGATATACAAATATATGTGTGTGTATAGGCAGTTGGAGGGGAAATGTAAGAGAAGTAATTCCTGTGTAGTAATGATGGAAAACTGAGGGTACACACTTATTCTAGATACTTCTATACCCCTCTAAACCATCACTCATAAAAGCTGAATAATTACACTGATTTATGATTCTATGTTATTTTACTTCAGACTAGTACACATACTAATTTTATTTTGCTATTTTGTGAATTATACAGCATTTAACTTCAGCGACAACAGCAATACTTATCACTGCTTTTGAATTTAACACAAGTGCTCTTTCCTGATGTCGCATTTCAAGCTTCATAAAACTGTTTGCACTTTGTGCTTACCGGAACCAAGACTCTTGATATACATTAACAGGACTCTGAACAGAACTGACAAGTAAGCTAGCACAGAAAGGATTTTGGTGTGTTTGTTTTATATAGATGACAACCTATTCTCTCTAACATGTAGTGCTGCTACAGGTGAATGGAAATCTGTGTTAGTAACCTGAAATAACAAAAACAGGTTTAGATACATTTATATTATTCCACTTTTCATAAAGTGAACTACTGTACATAAAGTGTTCTGGTATACAAGCATATACTCATAATTTTTTTCTCATCAAAATCAGATGTGTTATTTGGTAGTTTCCTAATCTATTTATATAGGACAGTTTGCAGTATTGTTTATATATGTTGACTACCCTCATTTACATGGCCTGGGTCATGACAGAAAAGGGTCCCTGGACTAGGTCACTTACTAGTTAACAAATGATAAATAAATAGATAAACAAAAAAAAATAAATAACCAAACTAACAAACAAATGAATAAATAAATAAACATGTTCACTCCATTTCCACCACTTCTCAGATTTAAAACTGTCAGCAGTAGTTTCCTCACTCATTGAGGCTTAAGTAAGCCCTTTCTCATTCCTTCTGCATTCTTCCTACATGTCCACTAAATTGTTCTTTCTTTTTTACACTCTTTCTCTGCCATACCCACCACTATCTTTTGTCAGTATCTGGTCCTTCCATTTTGGCTTCCTTCTCCTTGTCCTCCCCTTCATCACTATATTTCCCACTTTCTCCATTCACCTTACTCTTTGTCACCCTGTTTGCTTATACTCCTTTGACAATTTCTACCTAGTCTCTCTTTTCCTACTGCATCATGTGCAGACCTTCTTTTGTCTCCCCTCAATGTTCATCCTATCCTTTCATGCCTGACTAACTAGTCTACTCTCAAGCTTCAATATTCTTCTATGAAGCTGCCCTGTTCTACTGCATACCCCACATCATCTGCTGTCAGAAAACTCACTCAACTAAACATCCGACCCACATCCCAGGCACCTGAGAAATCTCTCCCCCAGTCGTCCTGTCCATCCTGAGCTACTCCTTTCTTGTCCCATTCTTGCACCCCCAATGTCACCCCTTTATTCATTTACTTATGTGCTTAATTACTTATTGTATCTAGCTAGATATTCCTACTCTGTATATAGTCCTTGTGGGACAGTTCTAGGAACTAGTTCAACTATTCAGAACATTAGCTGGTAATATGGAAATGTGGCACATGCAACAAGTAAGGAGGAAGAAATAAAATAAAGAGCAACTGAAATGCTATCACTTTTAAGGGGTGATTCTTCCCAATATCCTGTAGTGCTCACCAGCATGAGCAGATGATACAAGAGTAGGGACACACTTCTAAAGTCAAACATCCACAACAGGCAAGTAATTCAAGTGTAGCTAAGTTAAAGAACTCAACATGGACGGGATGGTTGTGACAGAAAAAATTCAGAAGCATGCACAGGACAGTCTTTCTGGGTAGGTCTCACAACTAAACCTTAACCTGTTTCGCTTCTTTAAATAAAAATGCAGAAACTGTTAATTCATCCAGACTCACAGAATGCAACATAAATGTTTGCTTCCTGGCTCTAGCGTAAAACATTTAAAATTCCAATAAAAGTAAATTTAAACTAAGCAACTCTCCAATAAAGCAAGAGTAAAAAAATACTGTTGAATTTAAAAAAATATAACTTACTGCCCTTTCCTTTGGATCTCATTTCTTTATCTTTCCCTTATCATGTCTTATTATTCTTTGCTACTGTCTTTCCATTCTGGTGTCCCTCTTCTTGGCCTCCCTTTCATCACACTATTTTTAACTGACAATCTCAGTTCAAGTTCTCTTGTCCTCACCCTATCTTCTCTCTAACACTTCCACTGCATCCTGTCTGCAAATCTTCTATTTCCTTTTCCTCTCAAGTCCCATTATATCCTTACATGCCTGACTAGGCAGTTCACTATCTGTAGCTCATATCTTCTTTAATGAGGTTGTCTGATTATCTTACAATATCATCTGCCTTCTTAAAACTCCCTGAACTAAACAACTAATAAACATTTTAAGTACCTCACAACTCCCCCCCCCCCCATTTTTCATTTAGTGCTTCTCCTTTCATGCATCATTCCTGGATAATCAGTATTGTGCATCCATTTATTTATTTATTTATTTATTTATATTATTTACTGGTTGTCTGATTAATTGATTATACCTACTTAGACCTACTTACTCTCATTGTAGCCCTTCTAAGACAGTTCTAGGAACTAGTTCAGAGATTTTGAAAGTAAACTATGAAAATTAATTAAACCACTAGGCAGTGTGCAGCTAGTGGGAGGGAAGGCACAAAAGGAAGTGCAACTAAAGTTTGATTGGTTTAGGGAAAGGGTCTTTCCAGTATGATCCTGTAGGAATCACCTGCACAAGAAGATAACATGAGAGCGGGATGGACTTCCACATTTAGACTCACACAACAGACAGGTAACTCCACATTCCGACTCACACAACAGACAGGTAACTCAAGAGCTACGGAGTTAAAAAAGACAACAGAGAAGATAAAATGGGAATGGCAGAGAAAATCAGTAACAGAGTAGTCTTTACTGGCACCTGTAAAATTAAACCAGGACTTGTTTTCCTTATCTTAAATAAAAATTTAAGTGTTTAGCTCTTCCCACAGTTTAGAAACAGTTAATCCTTAAGGGCTCACAGAATGTGTTGCAAATGTTTGCTTCCTGGCACTAACCTGGGACTTTTAAAACTTCGTGAAAACACATTTACAGCAAATAAAGTGCAATGCTGCAAGAGCAAGAGAGAAAAAAAACAGTTCTAACTGTATAAACAATAAACCAAAAATTATAAAAATAATCATAATTATGTCTTCTGACACAGCAGTCTCTAGTGGCAGCTGTCACAATTTATAGGAAAGCCATATGTTTTGTACTCCATTTTCATGATCAACAGCATAGAATACACAGCACATCAGTATAAATTTTGTTGACCTTCACACCACTATTTCATGAAGTTATAATATTATTATAAAACATCCAGTTGCATTCAGTTGTTAAGTCATTAGTAAAGAATGTATATGACATAGGTTGACAATTAAAAGTGACCTCGGACTGTTGGGCAATTCTTTTAATATAACCCTGCCGGTCTTAAATTTTGATCCTTCAGCAACCCCTTCATAAATTTCCCACATGGTTTAGGTGATTCAGCAATTTTCCAATTAGTTTAAGTTAAATCTGAAACTCTTAATTTTATGTTCTTTTTTGACTGAGCAATAACAAAAGTGTAATTAGCGTTTGAAGTTCGGCAATATGGTGGTTAGATTATCAATATACATCTATGAATGCAGTCTGATTGGTTGATGTCATTCAGGTTATCGTCAGTGCTATTATTGTTATCATCATCATCATCTCTATGAAATCTAAGAACATACAGGCACTCTAGGCTTCTTATTGACTGCTACAGCATCACTCTCACCCCATCCTTTACTGTTATATTCATCTTTCATTATTCAGTCTCAGTCCATATTCTGAGTTTCTGTAACTAAACTGTGCACAGTTATCTAATATCATATGAGCACGCAGCAGTTCAATACTGTTTTTAATCTTCTAATGTCAGTGAGTATCAACTGAACTGTCACCTATTTAGTTGTACCTCTGTCAAACTCCATCCCCAAAAATATTATTGACATTTTCTGCATGTGATGTGAAAGTATTAGTAAGTAACTTTTCCCCCTGCCCACTGACTGATATAGAAAGATAAGTTGCTATAATGGTTAAGGTCTTCACCTCCCATGCACAAGATAGAAGGTTGGAGCCTGGCCAATAGCAGTATGGAGTTTACATGTTCTCCATATGTTTCTGCTGGGTCCCCCCCTCCTCCCAAAAATATGCTGTGTGTTTCTGTCTTAAGCTCACAGTCTTTAGATGGTGCCCTATGGGGGAGCAGTTGTATAGGTCACCCACTTTGTGCATCTATGGTGGTGTTCAGTATCCTCAAAACAAGAGAACATGGATCACAGATTGCATGCTGTGACAGGGTGAGCCACTTGATGGTGTAACAATTGGCTCTAGGTGATTTGGTCATGATGACTAATGTCATCAAATGGGCATGGGCATTTGCCAGTGGTAAGTGAATTGAGGATTCAGCTTATTCTGACCTATGCCAGGGACTCATGCGAATGGTAGGAGGAGTGTGCCCCTGTTGATCAGTGTGTGCCAGCTATAAATCCTGGCAGCCCTGGGTCAATAAGCTACTGCTCAGCTGGTGTCCAGTTGCCCTGCTGATATTGCTGTTGAGCGAAAGCTGGACATGAAACCAATCAACCTGCTACACTCGGTGTAGGTTCTGTGACAGGATGCAGCTTGGAGTAGATGCCATGATGGTAAGGAGGTGGCTGGACAATCCTATGTATCCAGGAGACAAGATGAAAAGGGAATGCAACAGAAGACAGTGAAAAATGTCATCACAGTTACTGACAAAGTTATGGTAATAAGTTGTGATAATGATGAAAAGAGTGCATTCAGGCAGTAGTTGCAAGACCTACTAGACAAATCAGGACAACATGAATTGGTTTTCATAATGGGTGACCAGAATGTATATATATTGGGGGACAGACCAGATTATGAGGACTGCCTTGGTCCACATGGGTAGGAAAACAGAAATAAAAAAAAGAAGCCATTCTAGACTTCTGTCTTACTAAAGTAAATGTTTTGATGAAGACCAATACATGGGTCAGCAAGAGAAACGGTCACAAGATTATATACAACAGTGGCCAACATGCAACTCAGGTTGACTTCCTCCAAGTAAGGAAAGGACATGGGTAGAATTGGTGACTGCAAAGTCATCCCAGTGAAACAGTTGGCCCAAAGCATAAACCACTGGTTGCCACAATCACCTGCAAGCAGTGACCAGAGAAGGCTCTAAAGTCAACTGATACCAGGTGGAAGAACTGGAAGTTGACTGGAGAGAAAGCACAACAATTTGTGGAATTACTCAGGAAACTAGCACCTCAAGAAGAAGAGGAATGGGTGGAGTTGAAGAAGAATGACAGCACCTCAAAACAGCATATGTGAGGAATACAGAACAGATGTGAGGAGAGACAGGTATGGAAATAAGGTACATAATGAAAGCTGGTGGTGGAAGGCAAAAGTACAGCAAGTCATCAAAAGAAAGCAAGAGTGCAGGAAAAAAATGAGAGATAGAAAAGAAGGACTAGGCTATGAAGGAATACTGATTGTCTGATAAAGAGGCTAAGAAAGGAGTGGCAATAGCAAAGAACAAGGCATTAGAGGCACAATGAAACTATATCAAGTTGCAAGGCAAAGACAGAAAGACAAAAAAGGTAATCAACCACCCTTCATAAGGGATGCCAGAAACAACCTGCTCATTATTCCACAGGGCATCAAAGGCAGATGGAAGGAGTACTTCCAGCAGCTTCTGGAATGAAGAAAAACCCACAGAAGCTGTACTGCCCCAGACACCACCTACAACAAAAGAAGAGGAGGAGCCCACCCTAGAAGAAGTAAGAACAGCACTAAGGAAAGGAAAGTAAAGGAAAGAAGCAGGCTCAGATAGGCCACAGTAGATATGATAAAGATCTTGGGTGAGACAGGGGAGAAATCGCTCCTGAGGGTGCTCATAGCAGTATGGAGAGAAAGGCATATCTCAAATGACTGGAGAATAAACATAGTAGTGCCATTGTAAAAGAACGAAGGGGACATTCACAACTGTGGGCAGTACAGAGATATCAAACTTCAATCACATTACATGAAAGTTTTGGAGATAATGATTGATAAATTAATATGCAGAGTAGTAGAAGGTAAGATGGGAGATGAGAAGTTCAGATTGAGATCAGAATGCAGCAAAACTAACCCAATGTTTACAGTGAGCCAGATAATTGAGAAGAAGCTAGAGATGAAGAAAGAGTCCAAATGGGCATTCCTAGACATGGAGAAAGCATATGACAAGGTCCCAAGAAAGATGATTTGGGTAGTCCTGCAGTGGTTCAAAGTCCCAGAAACATTCATATAATTAGAGCAGGCTATGTACAAGGACCCAATGAGTCAAATATGAACAGTGTTTAGTCTCACAGACTGCTTCCCAGTGGGAGTGGATGTACACTAGGGTTCAGCTCTGAACCCACTGCTGATCATACTGGTTATGGACTACATCAGCACACAGGTCAGGGGGGACAGAACAACAAAGCTGCAGTATGTGGATGATGTGGTATTACAGGCAGACTCTGAGCAAAAACTTCAGCAAAAGAGAGGTGAATGGAATGTAAAGCTGAAGACATAGCATGAAACTGAGCATAGATAAGACAGTTGTAAAGGCAACGATTGAGAGAATCAACCGAAGCTGAGAATTGAGATAGAAAGGAAAATAGTGCAATGTGTTAACAGCTTCATATGTCTGAGAGTTGTGGATGAAAAAAGGGAAGTGTGAATAAGGACGTCAAAGCTAGAATCAGAGGAGTTGTAGCCAACTAACACAGAGTGTCAGGGGTAGTGTATGACAGCAGAATACCAAAGAAGCTGAAAAGTAAGGCATAAAAAACAGTGGTGCAGCTATTACTACTGTATGGTACAGAAACCTGGAGAGTAAAGGCAGAGCAGTTGATAAAGATAGAGGTGATGGAGATGAAGTGCCTGAGATGGGTGGTAAGATGCACATTGTGGGACAGACAAGGAAACTGGGCATAAGAGCTGAAGCCAAAGTAGTTCCAATTGCAGAAAAGATCAAAGAGAGCAGATCACGGTGGTTCGGGCACATGTGCAGAAAAGAAGAAGACAATCTGGTGAAGATGATTTGGGACAGGCAGGAAGAAGGCAAGAGGAAATGATGGTGTCATTCAAAGAGGTGGATGGATTGTGTGAGAGAAGACCTGCGACAATCAGGCATGAGCGTGAAAGTAGGTAGGAAAGTGGCATTGAATAGAGAGAGAGTGAAAGATGGCAGCATTTCACATGACACCCTGACTCCATGTAGAAAATGGCAAAAAATGGAGGGTTGATAATGATGATTATGAAGACTGACTGATATGGCCCATGCATTTTATATACATGAGAATTGGCTGCATAGTTTAATCTATGTATGTTATAATTTTTCTTAACATAAATATTTGTTTGAGCTTTCTATTCCACTTTTTGGAAAAAAAGCATTTCTATACAATATTTGCTTACAAAAGAGAAGTGGCTACCTAGGCAACATATTTTTTACCCAGAGATTTAGGTAACCATTTGAAATGTCGGGAC
This sequence comes from Protopterus annectens, assembly GCF_019279795.1. NCBI lineage: Eukaryota > Metazoa > Chordata > Ceratodontiformes > Protopteridae > Protopterus > Protopterus annectens. Next base: position 328,398,530 of record NC_056727.1, read on the forward strand.
CAGCTAGAGTGAGTCCCAAACTACAGAGACTGAATGGCATAAAGAATGGGCTCACATACACTAAGTCTGAGATGGCATTACTCAGAACATTGCCTTTTCTCTGAGATATGGTGATCTCAAAGTTGGTATATATAAGTTCAAGAAGTGTGGGGGCTTGCCTCCCACCCCACCCTGAAAAAAGAAGTTTTAAGGAGAGGAGCAATTTTCAAGATTTGCTCTTCTGTGTTTTATGTCTTTTTTTTCCGGCATTTAGCATTTTCACTGCTGACATTTCAATATGGAGCCAAATATCTATCTGAAAATTGTTATCCTTTGATGTTTGTAACATTTACACTCCTGTGCTAAGATTTTAAATAGTTTTGGAAAAATCTATTGTCTTCACACCAGTAGAGAGATGAAGCTGTTGTGAAAGTTGTTTCTGACACAGAAAAAAAGTAGCAATATCCTTATTATAGATTCTCCTAAGATCAGGATTGTCGAATCAAAAATGATAAATGACTGGATTACATTGAGGTTTGTTTAGAACAACTTGTATATTCCATCTTTCATTCTTTTAAGTCACATACATCGTTAGTACCCCTTACTTATTAATGCTAACATTTAGTGCTGTGTTTTAACATCTTCTGTTTATGCCTAACAGCAACATGTTTGTTAGAAAGCCCTTCAGATAAGTCACAGTCAGTATTTTTCCTTTCCTCTTTTTTCCCACTTTTTAACTTAAGCTCATTAGAATTTAAGATTTCCAATATGTCAGAGCAAATTACTGGAGACATTTTGCTTTCTCCTGAACTGCTCCTTTCTAACAAAACTCATTGTATGTTTTACCCTTTATCATTCTTATTTTTGCTTTGAAGAGGGGCAGTTAGAACTATCCTGAAGTCTATCATAAAGGATTGAATATTCCATTCTCAGATCATCTCTTAAAGTGCCAAGGTCCAACTGAGTTATCCATACAAGTCTCCTGTTAGAGAAAATTACTTGAAGCTTACTAGTGCTTATGTTTCATTATGCTTTTATGTTTAGAAGCTGAACTACTGCACCATTTCTACAGCTTAGAATAAGCTTGGTTAACTGACTCATAAGTGCATGTCTGCTCATTGTTAACAGAGTCCACATTTGTTTCTGCCTTGTTGCCATGGGAGCAGAAGGAGTAGAGGGAAGTCCTACTGCATACCAGTGGGAGCGGTGAGCATTGTACTGCCTAACACTAGAGGAGTGGTTTCCAGCTCTGAAATTGTACTTTTATTAGCCATTTGGGCTGATTCCCATCCCTTTCAACTTTCTGGCTTAAATACATGCGTGTTTGCATGTTTTTTGCATCATGCAGCACCGTGGGGCTACGATTAAAGTATTCCAGGTGCCAGAAAGTCTGCTCTTCAAATTTTCCCCTAGGACTAGCTGGTTTCTCAGTAGTAGCATTAAAATCTGAACCCTTGTGACTAGCACTTGCTCTAGAACAAGCTGGAAAGCATTAGGAAGCCTTAAACTGATACAAGCACTCAACTCTCCTTGTTAATAAGGAAAAATTAATCATAGGCACTAAACAGCCTATAATTGCAAAGTACCTTGCAAAGGTAAAGGAAAACAGCTCTTGTACTTTACAAAAAAAAAAGCACCTAAACAGGCATGTCTAAGGGTCAGCTTCCAGTGATTTCTCCTGTCCACCTGGTGAATCTGGGCATACTGGGGCAATGCAGCAACTGCCTCATGTACACAGACAACCCTCTCCTCCTACCACCCAACACTACAACCTGCGAGAGATGCACTTACATAGTCAAACTGGAAGCAAAGCTCTCCAGCCAAGATTGTGCTAGACAGTCAAGAGGAGAAGGTTAACACCTGCACTACACATCAAGCAACACATAGCCCTTCAAAATCCATACCATCAATACCCACACATAGCAACACTAAACCCACATATGTGGAGGCCCTTAACGTTAACCTGCCCAAGCAACAAGGACCTCTGTAGCTGAATCACAAACAAACACCAGTCACAACCAAAGTGACACATAGCTCACAACACTAGTGTGCCACCCAACAACAGCCCCTAAGACAAGAAAATGTACCCAACACTTTAGTCATAGGCAACTCTATAGTCAGGCACACTGATGTCCCACTCACCAGGCTGAACTAGGAGAAAATTACAGTCAGTTGCCTGTCGGGTGCCAGGATCCACCACATAACGCATGCACTTAAGTCACTCCACAGCAAGTACAAATATGACTCTGTCATTGTCCATGTTGGAGTGAATGACTTGAGACATACCTCCCTGGACTACATGAAAAGAGACATGGAAGAGCTCTCAGATCATGTGGCCCAGGCAGGTATGACCCTAGCCCTGAGTAGCATCCTGCATTTGCCCAGAATGATACCACAGTATAAGGACAAAATGATTGACTTCAACAACTGGCTAAGCTTCTGGATTCAGTCAAAGGGGATCCAGTATCTGTCTGCCTGGGACGACATGATCGACAAACCACGATGGTCTGCACATGTCGCCCCTAGGATTCAGGTTACTGGCTAAAACTCTTGCCACCCCTATAGTGCCTTTTTTAGGCAAGGTTCAAAGGACAAAACCACCACCATAACAGATGCAAGCATGCAAAATCTGAAGGTAATGCTACTCAATGCTAGAAGTCTAAACCTCAAAATGCACTCTCTCTCGAGGCACTCCTAAAAATGGAGAACATCGATATCTGTGCAGTAACTGAGATCTGGTTCAAGGCTCCAGATACCACCCCTGCAATATCAGGCTACAACTCTTACCACACTTTTCAGCCACAAAACCAAGACCGAAACACTAAAGGTGGAGGAGTGTCCATATTCACCAAGGATATTCACACCTCCAGGCTAGTTGCCCAATACAATGCATCTGAAATTCCCCAGGTGCAACTAACACTAGGTAAGACTACAATCCAAATTGTAGCTTGCTACAGATCCCCCACTATGCTCCAAGATTCTCACTACACCTTTCTAAACATACTGGAAAATATTAAGATACAACCAAACACCCTAATACTGGGTGATTTCAACTACCCTGTCATTAACTGGGAAAACTACTTGGGTACCAACACCTTTTCCCAACAGTTCTTGGAATTCATAAATTCCAACACCTTGGGTCAACTAATCCATTGCCCCACCAGGGGCTCCAATATCCTAGACCTGGTCATTACCAACATGGGAGATAGCTGCTCCACACCAGTGGTCACCCCCTCATTGGTCAGGTCTGACCATAAGCTAATCACCCTTGACATCCACATCCCACCCCCACCCCCCAGTAAGGAAACCTCCGTAAAAAACTTCTCCAAAGCCAACTTCATGCTACTCGAGTCAGAAGTGACAAACTTCATGACACCCATGCAGACGGGAGCTGAAAGTTTGAATGCTGAATCCTATACTAAGGCACTGTACGAGCACATCCACTCATGCATGAATCGTGCCATCCCAAATAGAACCAAGATGCTCTCCTCCAAAAAAAGGAAGCCAATCTGGTGGTCCCCTGCCATAAACAAACTATACAACAGAAAGAAGAAACTGTTGCAGAAAAGAAGAAATTCCCAGGATGCAAAAAACTCCCTCACCAGCCTCAGTAAGAAGCTGAGATCCCTCATAAAATCCTCCAAAGCTAGTTATGAAAATAAAATTGCTAAAGATTCCAAAGACAACCACAAGGCATTCTACAGTTATGTCAAGAATCTACATGGCAATGCTCAGATCTGCTCTGAGCTGCAAGAGAATGGCATTAAATATACTGATCCCAAGGATATTGCCAATATCCTGGCAGATCAATTTAGTGCCAACTTCACCCCCCTCTAACCCCATAAAGGGCCCATCTCAATACCAAAATATTGCCAAATTCCAGTAATCACGGCCATACAGGTAGAAACCGCACTCTCCAAAGCTAAGAATACAGAATCCATGGGACCAAATGACATCCCAGGCTGTGTACTGCATGAACTACAAAATGAACTGGCACCTCACCTAAGTGTCATGTTTAATCATAGCCTCAACTCAGGCTTCATGCCCACTGAGTGGTGCACAGCTACAGTTATCCCACTCCACAAGGGGGATCTGCCTTGGATCCCGGAAACTAACATCCCATCAGTCTGATTAGCCTGATCTGCAAGGGCATGGAACGCATTATCATGGAACTTATAAACAAAGACATTGGCAACCTTCAAACACTGGACCCCACCCAGTTGGGGTTCTTGAAGGGCCGATCTTGTCTCCTGAACCTGATTGACTTCTTCAAATCAGTCTCCAGAGTTGTGGACAAGGGTAAGGTGGTCCACACAGCCAATCTGGACCTTTCCAAGGCCTTCGACACTATCCCCTACTCTGGAATCATAGATAATCTTATTAAGCTGGGCATAAATCCCTATGTCACTCGATGGGTTGCCAACTGGCTTACTGACAGAACCCAGACTGTAAAAGTAGCCAACTCCAAATCCAGCTCCAGACAAGTGACAAGTGGAGTACCTCAGGGTTCAGTCCTGGGGCCACTCTTGTTTAGCATCTACTTCTCTGACATATAGGCCAACACTAAGGGACTCTGGCTAACAAAGTTCACAGATGACTGCAAACTGGGAGCCATTATTGAATCCCCAAATTATGCTGATATTCTACAAAAGGGCCTTACAGAAATAGATGCTTGGTGCCAGAGCCATGGGCCCAAGCTTAATGCCAAGAAATGTATAGTTATCCCCTTTGGAAAAAAAGCATGTACCCATGAATTACCACATAGGTGGCAGTACACTAAACACTGAAAGTGTGATGAGAGACTTTGGGACACAGGTGGACAGTGGTCTCACCTTCGATAACCACATTGCCACAACAGTCAGGAAATCCTTCTATGTGGCACACCCCATCACTAAGGGCTTTTCATCTAGAGAAAAAGGAGGTCATTGCCCCACTGTACTCATCCCGCATTAGATCCATTACAGAGTACAATGACCTGTTTGGTATGTACCTCAAAAGACATCTGCAACAGCTGGAAAGGCCACAGAAATACCTCACTAAAAGAATCACAGGCTTAAAGCAAATGCCCTATGCTGACCATCTAAAAAAACTCCAGCTATACTCTGTGGCATATCACCTACTCAGGTGATCTCTGCTTAACATACAAGGCTATGTCAAACCCTGAGCTGTTGGACATGCTCCGCTTAAAGAAATCCCAATCCTTTAGAGCCACACGCTCCAGGGATCTAAACCTTGTCATCACAATGAACAAAACATGCTGTAGGGATAGGTTCCTGACCCAGAGACTCTCCATACTCTGGAATAGACTGCCCATACATGTCAAGCAGAGCGCCTCCTTGGCCCTCTTCAAAAGGAACCTTGATGATTGGATGGGAGATAGGAAATTCACCTCTGAGATCACGTCAGTCACCCTGCTAGACAGGGGTCCAGGGAAGTAAATATTGTGGGAAGAAATATCCAGGGAATTGTTATGGCTAGGCTTGTATAGGCCCTAGGGCCGATAGCCTAGTATCAACCTATGAACCTATAAGAATGAAATATTGTTACATAGCAGCTTACTCATAGATATAGTATCTAACATTTCTGACAGAAAGTCAACAAACTGATAGGAAGCTCATCCCTGAATGAATTATCCAGTCTAGGATATTTACCCTGCCCATCTGGTAATATTTCACCTTCTGATTAACTCAAAGAATTCTCAAGCCTTCCCATATCTTCACTCAACAAGAATGCAACTACATAGCAGAGACAGCCTAACCATTTTGTTTTATTTCCAATTTTTTACTTATCAAAAATCACTTCTAAGCAAATTTTACTCCTACTTGAACAGATTAATATGGTCTAACCATTTGAACTTGACAGTATCTGCTCTTGGTTTTTGTACCACTGCAAAAGTTTCATCATTCTGCTCTTAAGCACATTTACAAACTTTGCCTCACCACTATACTATACCAAATGCTTTGAAATCCATTTTTGACAGATCATTACCAAAATAAATCAATAACTCTGAAAGTAGTGTTAAACCAAAAATAAAAAAAAGAAATCAAGCCATTCTCTTGCATTCACTTCCTGTCCATCTCTATCCTACCCACCCTGGGTAAAATTCTAGAAAAAAATCATTTGTAACCAATGTATCACTTACCTACAAAAATACCACCTGCTGTTCACCAAACAACATGGATTCTGGGCTGATAGGAGCACAATGACTGTTCTATTGACCTGAGAACATCTTAACTAATATGGATAAAGGAGATCTTACTGGAGCAATGTTCAGCAACTTAACTCATGAGTTTGACATGGTCAACCACCCAGTTCTATTTCTCCATCTGCAAGACACTGGTATCAGCTCTGATACCACAGCAAAGTTCAAAGACTTTCTATTCAACTGCTCATTCCTGGTCAAGATAGGACCTAGATTTTCTAACAGTTCCCTCATTCACTCTATAGTCCCACAAGGCTCCAACCTAGCACTTCTTCTGTTCTCAGTCTTCATAAACAAACTGTCAATAGACCTGTCCTATTTACCACTACTTCTTTATGTGGACGATAATATACAGGTCTGATCCCTGACATCCTAAAATTGAAACTCAACTTCAAATGGATCTTTTTTAGCTACACCACTGGATATATTCCAATTGACCACAATTCAAGGCCAAAAAAGTCCATGTTATCTGGCACAAATAAAAGATTATCCAGCCCCCCAATCCTTTCAGATCAAAGAATATAATAACAATCACATTGAAACCAGCACCTTTTGTATATATTTGGGAATCTGGATAGACAAATCAGTACATTTCCATGAACACATAAAAAAGTTAAGAGCCAAGATCAACAGTCTACTGTTCTGGGTCAATAAAATATACTTTCATGTGACTGGTCACCATTGTATCATCTTCAACTTGATGAAGCAGTGATCTACTTTAATACTAGATTCCTACAAATCCTAGATTACCATGCCCCCTATCGCTCTTCCCGAAAAAGGACCAAAATTGCCCATTGGCTCACAAAACAAACTAGGCAAAAGATCCTCCTAAGAAATACAATTTTGGCCAAATGGAGAGCGTCTCAAAGTCCATCGGATCACCTTTACTTTAAACAGTTAAGAAATGCCACCAAAAAAGACATTCTGCAAGACAAAAAAACTATTACCTTCACCTCCAACAAACCCACAAACGAAAACCACAAAAGTTCTGGTCAGGCATTAACAAACTACTTCAGGCAGGGCACTCTAAGACTCCTGCCCCATCAGGAGTCAACCATAATAACTCTAACCAAATTCCTGATGCCTTTAATAACTATTTTACTGAAGCCATTCAAACCTAGCTAATACATTACCACCTATTACCTCTTCCCCATTAAATACCACTAATAGTCCAGCTCCGACCTTTCATATACAACCTGTGCCCACATCCCTCATTTGCAACCTCCTTCAAAAACTCAAACCATGCACCCCTTCTGCAGACTGCCTTCCAGTTGAATACCTGCAAATTGCAGCTAAAGCCATTGCCTATCCCATTTCTGTCCTTATAAATAGAACAATTTTAGAAAGCACAATCCCTTCCATATGGAAAGTCTCCCATATCATCCCTCTGCATAAAGGTGGGACATCTACTGAGCTTTCCAACTTTTGACCAATTGCCTTACTCTCTCTAATAGCTAAAATAATGGAAAAATACATCCACAGACAACTACTTGACCACCTTCTCCATAATGATTTAATTGACAACTGCCAGCATGGCTTTAGACCTTTCCATAGCACAACAACTGCCCTGCTATCCTTTTCTGACTGTATAAACAAAAATCGTAACAATAACTATCTTTCCTCTGCACTGTTTACTGACCTTTCAAAAGTCTTTGATATGGTTAACCATCACATGCTTATTGATGTACTAAAAGCCCAATCACTTGACCCACAAGCATGACGCTGGTTTAAATCTTATTTAGAAAACAGACAGCAAGCCGTACTTTGGGATAATAATCTTTCTACACCCCTCCCTGTGAACATTGGAGTACCACAAGGCTCTATTTTAGGCCCGCTTCTCTTTTCAATGTTTATTAATGATCTACATGCCAAAATTCCTCAAGCCACCTGCATACAATATGCAGATGACTCTACTCTAATATGTTCAGCCAAGTCCATAACCTCACTCCAGACCCTCACCCAGACAGTATTAAACACTGTTGAAAATTGGTTCATGCAACACTGCCTTCTTCTGAATCCCCAAAAAACAAAATTATTGCTCTTTGCTCCTACGCAACAGTCACCACAACTTCACTTTACAGTAACCTCTAACAATGGAACTAACATATCCCCTGACACTACAACATGTCTCATGGGAATAACAATTGACAAAAACCTTAGCTATGATGACCATATTAATACTACTATAAAGTCTGTCAACAAAAAACTAGGCACCCTTTATAGAATCAAATCCTTCCTTACCCCTATAGCCAGAACCACTATTGCCCAGACCCACCTGATCTCTACTCTGTTCTATGCTTCTGCAATATATACCAATCTATCCAAAAACAACCTTACCAAACTTTCAGCCAGTTACAATAACATAGCCATATTTGCCACTGGCACCCCTTTTAGAACTCACCACTGTCACAACCTAAAATAACTGGGATGGTTAGAACTGCAGAACCAACCACTTTGTCAACAACTTGTTATCACCCAAAAGATCCTTTACCACCCTAATGATACCCCTATCCTCACTAATTTGATTACCCCCTATAAAAATCTTGCAACACTATGCTCAGCTAATAAGCTTCTAGTTTCCACTATTAAATCCAACAACAAAGCTGGGGACTCACTTTTCACCAACACAGTGGGAAAAACCTGGAACCAGCTTCCTAGTGAACTTTCTACCCTTGCTTCCATACTGCTTTTTAAAAAACATTTTAAAGAATATGTTAAAACTCACTGGCTTTGTCCATGCTCTAACCCTGACTGTTATCTCATTTCCCCTTCTTGCTCTCCCTATACTTCTCTACTCCACTGTTCTATGTTGCCTACCTGTAATAAAGTTTCCTTCTTAGTACAAAAAAATGGGATTCTCCATATATTTTTATCTCTCAAATGTTGTTTGTTTGTTCCCTGTATTTGATCTTAGCTTAAACCTACTAAAGAACTCTGTACAAGTTTATCTTACCTACAATTTAAACAATGTACTGTAACTCATTTTACTATTGGTATATATTATATACTTTGTCACTGCCGATGCTTGGAGCTTTTCTCCCTGGGCCTCTACTGAAAATGGACATATATCCAGGTAGACCAGCCCGGTCAACAAATGTAAAATAAATAAATAAAATAAATACAATTTCACTTCCTCTCACATCCAGCAAGGGATGCTATAGGCAAAGGCACCCTCCTTTCACAACTTGAGTATGGTCTCCCCTTGTTTGCATCTGCCTTCATCAAAAACAGTATCACCATTCAGACCCTCTCCAATAAAATATGTCAATTCATATCTAAGTCACCATGGAATGAACACCACCGTATTACCTTTTCAAAGGTTAAGTATCTTCCAGTAGAGGCCAGATCAAATCTTCTTCTTGGTTCCTTACTCTTCAAAATATTCAATATAGATACCCTCCCCTTCTCTTTCAAATGTTTTACTGCCAATCAAACCTATAACCCAGGAAGCCAAGCCAGAGCTACTCCTTCCTTACAACCCCCTTCTCACAGACTGCACTTTACTAGCCATTGTTACTCTGTTCTGACCTCGAAGCTTTGGCAGTCACTTCCTCCTGATTTGATCACACAAACTGCTCTTTGTCCAGGCCACAGCTCAAGCAATACTTAATAAACAGTTTAAATATAACTGTCCATCTAAAGGACATGTCGCCTAAATCAGTCTCTTCAACTGCATAACACATTTACCTCTGACATACCTGACACACCTGATCAGCTCACTTACCCAAAACTGTGATTCAGCTTTCTACAGCATTACTGCTCTAAGCTAAATATGCATTATCTAGCCCTTACTTTTATCTTACTGGTCTCTATTAGCTTTCCTAACCAGCAACTACTTCCCATATCTCCACCACTTCTACTACTCCTACTTTAACTCTGTTCTCCCTTCACTATTCCACTTATATAACTGGATACATACATACATACATATATATATATATATATATATATATATATATATATATATATATATATATATATATATATATATATACATACACACATAGGTCCACTACCAAATTTAAAAATTTCAAAACATTGAACCTCTGATTACCGAAGCCCAGAGGATCGAGGATTTGAAATATTGAAATTTGTCAATGGAGATCATTGGGGTTGGGAGGGTGGCCTAATGGTTAAGGTGTTTGCTTTATAATTACAGGTTGCAGGGTTTGAGTCTCACAAGGGATAATTAGCTAGGCTTAAAATGACTCTCAAGGGCAGTTAGCCTAGTACTAACCTATGAACCATACAGTGCAGAACAGGAACTTTACCATGCTCTTCACTGTAGTACAGTCTCACAGTTGGTACATTTAAGTAGCAATGGGTGTGGGGGCACAGCCTCCCATAAGGGGGGTGCAAGGGGGCTTGCCTCCTTGTAAAAACATGAAATCATAATTTCTAACATGTTATATATTTTTTTTGTTTTGATATTTCAAAAGCTCGAGCCTCTGGGCTACGATAATCAGAGGTTTGATGTTTCGAAATTCCAAAATTTGGTAGTGGACCCACAGATATATATATATATATATATATATATATATATATATATATATATATATATATATATATATATAGGGATAGGTATATATGCACACACACACACACACACACACACACACACACACACACACACACACACACACATATTGCATATCAGATTTTATCTCCTTACTTATATATATAAATCACTGTTATTTGTATACTGTACTGTGTTTTGTTCTATTATGATGTAACCTGGGCTGAGCCTATAATTTTGTCATTGTTTGATCAGCATTCTACCCTGGTAAACACATTTAAATAAATATATAAGTAAGTAAATAAATAGTATTCCCAAGAACCATGTTTATCTAATAGATATTTCTGCACTTTATTAAAACCTAACAAGTAATCTTCACAATGTACGTAATGTATTAAATCAATGCTGAGCACTGCCCTGTAAATGTAGCATACCTTTATTAAAGAGCCATTTTTTAGTTAGAGCAAAATTGTTAGAATACTCCATATACAGTAAATCATACAAAACTGTAATTTAATGAGAAACTCAACTACAAAGTTACCTATGAAAATATAACTTAAGCAATCACATCATTTACAAACTATAAATGAAACCTGAAAACGACAGAAAAAGTTTATCCAAAATCAAATGGTACAGCCCACATTCTCTCCAGTAAGGTAATGGATACAAAATGCCAGGATAAGCAGATAAAAAGTTAGTTATTTTATTGACCATCAAAAAAAAAAAAACAGAATTAAGCACTTTCGTTCCTGACAACTTGGAACTTCATCAGAGCTAATGAATGAAAGCAATTATCCTTTATACATATTCAGTTGCTGTCCTTAATTACTTCTGAAAGCTGCACTCACCATAATTCATACTTGTTATTATAAAACAAATGATTGTTTTAGATACCTTTTAAATAAATACATAGAGCATAAAAATTGTTTAAAAATATATATAATAAATACATTATTTTAATAGAAACTCTTCTTTAAAGCTTAGCGGCCCATAATTTTAAAACAGGAAGTAGGAATAAGTTGTCATTCAACCCAGTGGGGTGTAGTGGCATCTAATTTCATTTGCCAGACTAGTTCTCTGTATTCTAGTCTGTTTTCCCATGTACCACCCCTAGGGATGTGGGTTACTATTTCTGGAATGCCAAAGGTAAACCTTTCAAAAGTCTTACAAACAATATTGTGTTTGTATAGGGCATTATTTTATTACCTCTAAGGATATCATAGTTATGTTCATAAATTATTTTCCTAATTGACCTCTCTCCCTTCTCCACATATAAGGCAGGACAGCAGAACATTTAGCTATGTATATTAGCCCTTTATTTCCACAGCTGCCTTTTTGCATGGTTATATAATTACCTTGTGTGTTTTCTAACTTAACCTTATTTGCCACCCATATGTACCTAGAATAGGGGCAACTTCCAAATTTTTGTCCCCGCAGTATTGTTATTGTTATTGTTATATGCACTTATTTTATTATTTTCCATAAGGTTTTCAAATTGAAACCAGCTTTATAAACAAACGTAGGTTGCAACCCCCACCAAATCCTTCATTTCATCGTTTTTAAAATACTTCTTCCAGTTTTCTTCAACAGCCTTTTTAATTTTGTTACTACCTGCATTATACTGGATCACCAAAGCTTTACTAAAAGATTGTACATAAGAATCTGATTCCCTTGTCAATCCATGTGCTTTATTAAAAGATATCCCTTCAGCAGGAGCTCCTAGAAGTGACTTAAACTTGCTATTCCAAAGCTCAATAATTTGGTCCCTAATCTCATTGACCATTTCCTCCGGATACCCCCTTTATGTAAACATATGTGAAAGCTTATTGACCTCTTATTGACCTCTGCTCTGAACATATCCTCTTCAGATATAATGCATTATAGCTGTATAAACTTTCCTTTGACTATCCCTTTCTTAGCACTCAAGGAGTGTGCACTGTTAAAATGCAAATATGAATGACTGTATGTGGGTTTCCTATCAATGTTTGACCCAAACCCATCTTTTCCCCTAATTATATAAACATCCAAATAATGTATACCTTCTCTATTATCTGAGTAGGTAAACTTAAGAAACTCTGTGGTGTTATTAAGAAACAAAATGTGGAATAATATCAAAGTGCCACTCCATAAGGCAAAAATGTCATCCAAATATCTAAAGGTTATTGGATGTAGGAAGAAGAAAATACAAAATTATTTCCCACCTCCATAAAACCAAATTTGCAAACAGTGGGAGACATTGCTCATAAGATAAACCTTTCCTTCAAAGTATATAAAATCCATCAAAAAATGTATGTCTTTAGCTGTTAAAAACTCCCAACTCAATATGGCTTCATGAAAAAGGGGCATTCCTTGTTCCCGGGGAATGCAGGAAAACAAATCTACTACATCTGCAGTTACAAAATATATGTCCTCTTTCCATAGGTCCTTCTTTAATCTTGATAAAAAGTACCATGAGTCTTTAATAATATGAGTGGCTTTTTGGTAGATAGGTTTCAATAACCTAGCCACATAAACTGCAGGTGGATATGTCTTAGAATTCCTGGCTGCCACTATAGGCCTAAAGGAGAATTTATAATATCCTTATGTACTTTAGGAATTCCAAAGTAGTCAGAATTAAAGATCTTGAATTTCTAATAAAATCATATAAACTAGGATCAATAGTATTTTGCAAGAGACAGTCCTATAGAAATACATGTATTTTGCTAAAGGCTATATTAACCCAATTCGTAGAAGATATGGACTAAGTATTATCATTCTGTAATACATCAAACATCATACTGATATAATCAATATGATCAAAAATAACTACACCACCCCCTTTCTCCAGTTTCACAATTCTCAAGGATTTATTGTCCCTAACTACATGTAAAAGGTCTGTCTCTTCCTTAATAAGATAATTTCTAAACATCCTAAATACAAGCATGTTCAAATGCTTATTTAATAGGGTGTAAACTTGGATTGAAAATACTTTTCTTTTTAATATTAATGTCTGTATTATTATTTGCAGGTAAATTCATGGCATCTTTAAATAATATAGTAAAATTCAATTTCCTAGAAAACAGTTTTTAAGCTCAACAATACAAACTACTATATTGAAACTTTTTGCTGCGGCAAAAGAAAACCCTTTTTCAAAAGAGAAAAAAATACAGGGGTAATAGTCAGATGTCTAGAATTAAAAATGTTAAAACCTCTATAAGTGGTTCTCACACTATCATCACTTATTGAAATCAGGTTGTCATTGCTCAATAAATCATGTGTGTAGGGGCTTCATAATATTTATTTTCTTCCTCTTCCTTTTCCCCTTCCTAGATTTGTTCTTTCCTTCTTGGTGTCTGAATTCATGTTCTTGTTTCCTTGATTGGACTTGTGATGAAAGTTCCCCCTCTTCTATTGAATGAGGGAGGGTCTATGACCACTTTATCAAAAATATGAGCCACCACTTCATTAACTTTATTGATGTCAGTATATCCACTATCACTATGAAATATACCATGGTCCCTTTGTGTAATGTTACTTATCACATTTCCAGAATTGTTTTCTTCCCTCCAGAATCTCTTACTTTAGATGTATAGGTTAAAGGGTAAGCCACTTTATTTTTATATTGCTCAAATCTCTTTCAATCTTTTTACTTTTACACTTTATGTTTATATCACACTGTTTATCTATGTATTTAAAAATTCCCTCATATTTATCCGAAATCTAAAACCACAAGAGTGCACAGTGTTTGTTTGTCATGGGTAATACACTACAGTAATAAACACAAATAGTAGTTAATTTAAATGCTCTGTGCATGCTTCTTGTAATACGAAAACTCTCTGAGGGTTAAGTAGCCAAAATGGAGGAACAGACAGTGTACAGCAAAACATTCTAATAAGTAAAAAAAATAGAAGAAGGCATTAAGCCGACAAGCAGTTATTCATTTAATGGCAGTTTCTTACTCTACCTCTATTTCTTGCCTCTAAAAAGGAATTGAGCTGTATCTGTCTAAAAAGCAGTCATGCTAAAATATTCAGATATTTTCGTGAGACAAAAAATTCAGGTGCAGTTAATTAAACATTAAACACTAAACTGCAACACAAATTGTGAAGATATGTGAAGGCTGCCAGCCTAACCAGATACAATTTTGTAGATAATTCTGTCATTTTGTAAATATTAATATAAGCCACACGTTTGTTCTCTTAAATGGAAGAAAATTGTGTTAAATGTGGAACTGCAAAAATGTAACAACAGTGCACTCTGCTGTAGGAAAGCTAAGTCAAGCATTGTGTAATTGTTTGATCACAAAACCCAGAGCCGAGATGACTGGATGAAGGAATTCTTGCTTTTGTTTTGAGACTAGAGTTAATTGCTAAACTTTGCATGTATAATGTCTTTTATTGCTGTAGCTTCCTGACCAAGTGCAAGATCAAAGCAATGTAAATGTAGAGTTTCTGTTAGCCTGGAATACAGGGATAAATGATGCAATCTGAAATAAGGCAATGGCACTATGTTATCAATTTAAGGACAGAGAGACAAAGAGCATTTTTGCATTTGTCTTGGGAACATCCAACTCACCAGCACTCTGCATGTGCTCTATATGTAAGTTTATTTTAGAACTGTGTTTTCTCTTAGATATAGCTAGGAAATAAGAAGATTAGATTAGTTGTTTTTTTCTGTATTGATGTCAGAACTTTTCTACTGTATTATTTTAAGTATTTATCTGTGATCTCTGAACTCTTGACTAGAACTATGCAGTAAGAAGTATTGTCTTGTGTTTTTATTATTTATTATTAAATATTGTTAAACCTTTCAACTGTGGCTGTTTTATGTAGAGATAATTAAAGCTCTAGAATACATTGCATTGTATATAGTGATACTGTCCATGTCACTCCAATAAGCCTGGCTGTTCAGTTACACTTACCATTTGGATAATAATATTGCACAGTAATAATTGGACACCCTTTGATAAGGGCCTTATTAGTAGCTGATATTAGTGTTTGGTGGTGGTGATTACTACCTTATAGCCTGGACAGAAGAGGCATAGCTGGAGAACCTGTGCCAGCCTTCCCCAGGAGTGTCTGTGTGTTTGTATATAACTCATATCCCAAAGTGTGTGTGTGTCATCTACTTGGTCAGGGACATGAAGCATTGGTTGGACAGAGGGTGCTGGAGGTTTTAGCTTGACCACTAGGCTAAGATCTAGACCCTATAGCTGTGCCAGTGGGGAGTCTTATTGGAGATCTGGAGAGAAAGGGAGAAACCAGCCCCAGACTGACTGTGATCTATGTGTGCTCTTAAGGGAAAGTGCACTTTACTGTGGGTCTATTTGTCATCCTTCCCAATGTGGAAGCTCCTCACTGGTGTTACTGGTGAGGAATGAGGCTCCTTGATTGCTGGGCCAGTGCACGGGTGTCACATATTAATTGTTTGGCAGATGTGGGATATCCACACCACAGATTAACTGGTTGGCAAATACTAATTGGCTTGTAGTGGTGTGGGTAGTGTGGATTCTTGTAGTTTGTGTGCAGTGATCTCTGAAGGTGCTTTTGTACTCTAAATCAGCCATGCAGTGAATACTTAGAGTTCAGATCACAATTGTTTTATTTATTTTGTTAGCTTAGTTAGACAGGGAAAGCAGGCAAGCATGTCAGCAGAGGAGTATGGAAAGCTGACAAGGAGCCAGCTGGCTGACATGTGCCAGGCTATGGGACTGGTGCATGGAAACCAGACTAAGGCAGACATAATTGTAACTTTGGTCACAGCTGCATCAGAAAACAGAAATCAGGAGGGAGATCAGACTGGCCATGTAGATGTACAACACTCAGACAATGGACAGCTCATCCTTTCTGCAGAGAACTTAAAAATCCATCTGGAGCTAAAGAGACTTGAGTTGGAGGCCAGGCATTTGGAAACAGAAGCAGCAGAGAGACTGAGATGTCTACAGGGTGAGGCAAATGAGAAACTGCTATGCCTGGAAGCTGTGGAGGAGGAAATCAGAGACAGCACGAAAAGGAGATGCTGACTCTTCGCCAGAGTCATGGAGGTAATGGGGAAGGGAGTAACTGGACCTCAGAAGCACAAAAGGTCAGTAAATTTCTTCCGCAGTTTACAAAGGGGGATAATTTTGATAGTTTCATGAATATGTTTGAGAGGGTATGTAAACAGTATGATGTTGACCAAAGACTCTGGATACAGTTCCTGACCCCTTACTCCATGGTAAAGCTGTAACTCTTTTGTCCAAAATGTCTGACATTGACTGTTTTAATTATACTGCTAAGAACTGTTTGTTAGAATTTTTTAAGCTAACACCTGAAACGTATAGGAAAAAGTTTTGTGAGCATAGACGCAAGGCAGATGAAAGTGTGTGTGAATATGTTGCTGAACTGAGCACTTATTTCCATAGGTGGGTGAGTGGATGTAAGGTCATGGTGGGGGATCTGTAGCAAGCTACAATTTGGATTGTGGTCTTGCCCAGAGTTAGTACTTGGATAATCTTGGATGCATTATGCTGAGTAACTAGCCTGGAGGTGTGGATATCCTTAATGAATATGGACACACCTCCACCTTTAGTGTTTTGGTCCAGGTTAGGTAGCCAAAAGGTGTGGTATGAATTATAGCCTGGTAATGTGGGGTGCTCTCTGGAGCTTGAACCAGGTCTCTGTCACTGCACAGATGTCAATGTTCTCCATTTTAAGGAGTGCCTCGAGTGAGTATGTTTTGAGGTTTAGGCTTCTAACATTGAGTAGCATTACCCTCAGATTTTGCTTGCTTGTACCTGTTATGGTGGTGAGTTTGTCATTTGAACCTTGCCTAAAAAAAGCACTATAGGGGTGCCAATAGCCTTAGCCAGTATCCAGAATTCCAAGAGTGACAGGTGCAGGCCATCTCTGGCAAAGCATCATGGTCTGCAATCATGTCATCCCAGGCAGACAGATACTGGATCCCCTTAGAATGACACCAGTAGTTTAGCCAATTGTTGAAGCCAACAATTTTGTCCTTGTACTGTGGTATCATTCTGGGTGATGGCAGGATGCTACTCAGGGCTAGGGTCATACCTGCCTGGGCTACAAGATTGGACAGCTCCTCCATGTCTCTTTTCATGTAGTCCAGGGAAGTATGTCTCAGGTCATTCACACCAACATGGACAATGACAGAGTCATATTTGTACTTGTTGTGGAGTGACCTGAGTGCGTGCATTATGTGGCAGATCCTGGCACCTGACAGACAGCTGATAGTAACTTTCTCCTTGTTTAGCCTGGTGAGTGGAACACCAGTGTGCCTGACTATAGAGTCACCTATGACTAGAGTGTTGAGTACGTTGTCATGCCTTATGGGCTGTGGTTGAGTGGCACACTGAGTTTGTGGGCTATGTGTCATTTGGGTTGTGTTGGGGGGGGTGTAGGTTGCTTGCGTTTTGGCTTTGGAGGTTCTTGTTGCTTGGGCAGATTTTTATTGAGAGTCTCCGCGAATGTAGGTGTGAGTTTTGTGTTTCTATGTGTGTTTTGGTGCTGTAGGTTTTGAGGGACTATGTGATGAGTGTGGTGTGGTGCAAGTGTTTACCCTCTCCTCTTGATCGTCTAGTCCAGTCTTGGGTGAAGAGAGCTTTGCTTCCAGTTTGGTTATATAAGTGCATCTCTCACAGGTTGTAGTGCTGGGTGGTAGGAGGAGAGGGTTGTCTGTGTAGATGAGGCAATTGCTGTATTGCCCCAAGATGCCCAGATTCATCAGGTAGACAGGAGAAAACACCAGGAGCTGACCCTTAGACATGCCTGGATAGGTGCTTATTTATTAAGTACCAAAACCTGTTTTCTTCTAGACAAGTGAGGACAGTTGAGTGCTGTAGTAATTTGTAGCTTATTTAGTGCTTACAACAAGTTCTGAACAAGTGCTAAGCTCAAAGAAACAGATTTTTTGAGTGCTAAAACAAAATACTGGCTAGTTCTAAAGGAAAATTTGAAGAGCAGACTTTATGGCACTAGGAATAGTTTAACCCTAGCTAAGCAGCGGGGGCTCAGAAGCTTACAAACAGTCCTGGATACAGCAAATCTGTATCTGGACTAGACTACTTACAGGAAAGGCAGGAAACAAGCTTAGAATTTTTTTTTGTAAAGTGGAAAGGGAGAAAGGAGGAGCAGAAGATAATTTAAGGTTAAGAGCTAAGTGGGTTGGACTTCTCAAATGTTCTCCCTGTATTAGGTAGAATGAGGTAATGACACTTAACTGGGAGGAGTGTCCCAGATCAAATTTACAGTAGGGGTGGGCAACTGCAAAGCCACCAAGTATAAGAACAGGATACCAATAGGGAGGGAGGGAGAGTGGGAGACAAAAATCAGAACAAACAAACCCAAACAGGTGCTTAACAAATGTAGAAAATTTCCAGTTAATACCTCACACACAATGAAACTAGCTAGAAAAGCATGCAGCAGACAATAAAAGTGCTATAAATAATTCGTAAAGATAAGCAAAAAACAGGATACTTAATGTTATATATCACAGATCAGGGTTTGCTCAGTGCCCTTCCTCTGATTAGCTCAGTGTGAAATGGCAGAAACACTCACAAGTTAACTTCTTAAGTAACAGAAAGTTGAAACCTGAAACAACTTTAAAAAAAGCTCAAAAGAACCAATGAGGTGCTTACTCCAAGCCATAGTCCAGGTAACCCCAATCAGCCAATGACCATAAACACTACAAACAAACAACTAAGCCCAAAGCACAAGCCTGAATATGGAAAATGCTACAACTACCCACACTACTTAGGTAGAAAAAAAACTGAAGAAATGTTTATCACAGCAGAAAAGCAGCAGTAAGCCTTTAAATTGAAGTTTTAAACAGATAAAAGAGCAAGGAGACTCTAGAGAATGCTTTTAACTGCAAACAAATAAGTTATATGATACACTCCTTGGCAGGAAATCAGGACAAACAAACCCAAACAGTTATTTAACAAATGTAGAAACTTTCCAGTTGATGCCTCTCATAAAAATAAGCAAAAAACAGGATACTCATTGTTATATATCACAGACCAGGGTTTGCTCAGTGCCCTTCCTCTGATTAGCTCAGTGTGAAATGGCAGAAAAACTCACAAGTTAACTTCTTAAGTAACAGAAAGTTGAAACCTGAAACAACTTAAAAAAAAGCTCGAAAGAACCACTGAGGTGCTTACTTCAAGCCGTAGTCCAGGTAATCCCAATCAGCCAATGACTATAAACACTCCCCTATCACTGAAATGCAAGAATGGCTTTGGCTAAACTAAGATGGCCTGCAACATGTGCTCAGACACACAGCCTCTACAAACAAACAACTAGGCCCAAAACACAAGCCTGAATATGGACAATGCTATAGCTACCCACACTACTTAGGTAGAAAAAACTGCAGAAATGTTTATCACAGCAGAAAAGCAGCAGTGAGCCTTTAAATGAAAGTTTTAAAGAGATAAGGAGCAAGGGGACTCTTGAGAATGCTTTTAACTGCAAACAGATAAGTTATATGATACACTCCTTGGCAGGAAATCAGAACAAACAAACCCAAACAGGTGCTTAACAAATGTAGAAAATTTCCATTTAATACCTCACACACAGAGAAGCTAGCTAGAAAAGTATGCAGCAGACAATAAAAGTGATATAAATAACTTGTAAAAATAAGCAAAAAACAGGATACTTAATGTTCTATATCGCAGATCATGGTTTGCTCAGTACCCTTCCTCCGTTTAGCTCAGTGTGAAAATGTAATTTTTTATGATTCAACATGTACAGAGAATAAAAAAAATAACTTTTGTACAGAAACAGTGTTTTGAGAACTGAAATCACTTCATCATGACGGATTTATATTTTGATAGCTTTTGTTTATTTTAGTCTGAAAAGTAACCGAAAGCTACACATTTGCTTTTGGCTGACTGTTTTGTAAAAATTTACCTCTTTCAATTTACAAAGGCCGGTTTGGCCTGAATACCATCCTAACTTCTAATAAAAATCTCTCTCTTCTTCTTCAAGATATTCTATGAATTTTTTTAGACAAGCCCCTTTAATAATCATAGTTCTGTTTTCTTTTGCAAAGCCCAGTAGCATTTACAAAAAGTGGACAACAGAATCCCAAATATGGACATGCCTCTTACAGCATGTAACATTTTGGACATCTTGCTATAACATACAAACATGACAGAAAATATTACTTTTCCCTATAAAAAGTATTATTTTGGTTCTAATTCCATAAGGGTATAAAGAATAATATGATTCTGATACATACTGAGTTCATCTTGAAAACATGCACATTTTTGTGAAACACATGGCAAAGCCAGAGCATCCAGATGGCTACATAAGACTTCTGGTGCTACCTAGCAGTAAAAGACCACTATTCTGGAATCATACAATGTATTAACTGAATTTCTCTGAACAATATTGCATGATGATCAGATACAAAATACACTTATCTGGTCATTTTTACCTATAAAAATACATACAAGGCATTTATCTTCTTGTAATGCAGTTTACTGCATACAAGTCTAATCTGGGGTGGGGAGTACAAGTCCAGTGCCAAAAAAGTCTGCATTCAGGAGAAATAAATAAGATTTTTACTTGCAATGTAATGGCAAATTAGTAAAAACCCTATACTCAAACTAAGCCGAAGTGCACTATAGAACCTACAATAAAAAAAATATATCAAAATATGATGCAAAAATGTCAGACTGATTGTAAAGACACATGAACTAGAGCTATACGATCCTTTCTTTAAAAGGTCACGTCTCTGTCACACTGAGATTTCATTACAAAACTTTAAGCAAATAACATCTACAAAACTTTCCTAAAAATGATGGAATACCTTACAGCTTCACAGAATGTCAAGATTTTTGCCTCATATTTTGATCTGTCTCTCACACAATTTGTGGTTTTCTGGAAAAAAAACATTGAGGACTGAAGTCATTAAATAAAGACAAACATTTGAGTTTCAAGCTTAATATTTCAGAAAATGCATGCAAATGCAGAAACTGTCATTCTATCAAGGTTCAAATTTTGTAAGAACAATTTTTAAAATCTGCCAATGATTTTTTGTCCCACCCCCCATTATTTGGAAAATTATTGAGGATTATAGACAAGTTAATAATATCAGATAACCACAAAAAAGGACGTGTCCAAGGTAAAACTAATAATACGTGAAACGGACACAACCGGAAACCTGGCACTTTCAAAAACAGTTCGTCTCAGTGTAAGATTGTTGAAAAAAGTTCTTTCCTAAAGGTACATTCAAAAGTAACCACAAACCACAGGTAGTAGAATTCAAACAAGTTGTAGCTCCAGACACGCTGTTGCAGGAATGAATACAAATATTACCACAGCTTTTGAATGTACCTTTAGGAAAGAACTTTTTTCAACAATCTTACACTGAGACGAACTGTTTTTGAAAGTGCCAGGTTTCCGGTTGTGTCCGTTTCACGTATTATTAATAATATCAGATACTTGAGTTTTATAGTTCTTATTATTCTGAAGCAAAATCAAAGATGTTTTGCAAAATAAGGAAAATTTCAGATGTATGGCTTTGTGGGTATCTTTCAACTTCCTTGCTCAAGAATTCTGGACATACTCAAAAATAATAAGTGGTCAAAAGCCCCAAATTAAGGACATTTTTTAAATACAATTCTAATTAATTTAATCAGTTAATAGAACAAGTTTTGCATCAGCATGGATTTTCAGAATTTACTTATTTATTTTATATTTGTTTACTGGGAGAGTCCAACTGGTCAAGAAACCCATTTTCAGCAGAGACCCAGCCCAGAATAATAAGAACTATGAAACTCTAGCATCTGACATTATTGACTCATCTGTAATCCTTAATAATTTACCATATAATGGGGTAAGGGGGGAAAACACTGAAAATCATGGACAGATTTAAAAAATTGTTCTTACAAACTTTGAAAGTTGATAGAATGATAGTTTCTGCATTTGCATACATTTTCTGAAATATTAAACTTGAAACTCAAATGACTGTCTTTATTTAGTGACTTTAATCCTCAATGTCTTTTCCAGACAACCACAGATTGCATGAAGGACAGCTCAAAATATAAGCAAAAATCTGGATATTCTGTGAAAATCTGGACAGCTGAGTGGTATCAGAAGCTGTAAGGTATTCTATCATTTTTAGGAATGTGTTGTAGCTGAATACGCTGTTGTTATTTGCTAAATGTTTTGTAATGAAATCTCAGTGTGACAGAGACAAAAATCTTTCAAAGAATGGATCTTATAGCTCTAGTTCATATGCCTTTACAATCAGTCTGATTTCTTTTTGGCACTGGACTTGCATTCCCCACCCCATTTTAGACATGTGTGCAGTAAACTGCATTACAAGAAGATAAATGGCGTGCATGCATTTTCACAGGTAAAATGACCAGATATGTGCATTTTGTATGTGATGATCATGCAATATTATTCAGAGAAATTCACTGTAATACACTGTATGGTTCCAGAAAAATGTTGGGCCAGATTCACGAAGCCTCCGTGTAAGAGTTATAACTCTTACACGGAGGCTGCAGTTAAACAGTGTGATGTCAGCATGTCATGCATATGCATGAGGTGCATGAGGCATGCTGAATCACACTAGTAACTCTTACACGGTCCGTGTAAGAGAGTAGGGGGCGTGTCTGTAGGCTAAGCCCTGCAAGCGGACACGCCCCCGGAAGACTAGAATGGCTGAAAGTAAACAGCCACGAGAGAGGCCATGGAAATGTGAATAAACACACTACACAACACATGCCCCGACAGACCATCAGTGTATAAAGTGAAGAGATGTTATAAAATTAAATTAAAACCTGTTTTATTTTTTTTAAACCCCGTAAATGCTTGCAACTGTGTGCGCTCGTGTGCTGGGTGTGCTACTAGCGCAATTGCAGTTAGCAGTCAGTGGAAAAGAATATAAAAACTAAATATGCAAAGTAAGTCAAGAAGTAATAGCTTAGCGGTAGAGTTGCTGGCCTAAAAGTAGGCAGGCAGGGTTCGAGCCCCCACAACAAACTTTTTTTTTTTTGTAAATAAGCACTAAAAAGCCCCCTGACAGTATTGTACAAATGTAAAAGTATTCCCTTTTGTAAAATGGAATGAAATGGAGCATATATTTTGAAGTAACACAATAATAAAAATAGTCAGAAATGGACTGATAGCTAAGCTGCTGTGAGACAGACTGCCCGTAGCTGAGTAGTGTTTAAAAACCTGCAAACTGTGTGCCCGTTGCTAAGCACTGGTTTAACAGGCTGAAACTGTTTGCAACTAGCTGTGCTTAGCTGAACATGTGTGTCACTAGCCAATTACGGTTTATCCCAGCGCGCACTGTTTGCGCGCCGCTCCCACAAACGAGTGCAGACCTGCTTTTAAGTGCTTAAAAGTGCCTTTGGCATGTTTGATTGACAGGTCTCAACTCATTTCTGTCAGGAAAATCAAAAATCAGTTGCTAGATTTGAACCCAGGATACCAGGCACTAGAGTCAAGGTATTAAACCACTAAGCCATGACAGCAATACCTAGAAATGCAGAAATAGCATATATATGGGATAAAATCCAGAATGGAGCATGATAAAGCATTTTCAGTGAAGTAGATACAATTCCAAAATGGCCAATCAGAGAAATGTGCGGGAAAAGCAGCATATATAAGCCCCATAGGCGGGAATACACAGCAGAAATGATTGTAGAACAGACCTGCAGTCAGAATGAGTGGAGTAGGTGAGGGACGTTGCTTTCGAGCACAGCGTTGGGGCGTTGAGGAGTCCAGATACATGGTCTGGCTCCTTGTCCATCATCACGAGGCCCAACTCATGCAGGGCCAGGTCTCATGGGGAGCGTATAGGGCAGAGGCATGGGACCAGTTGGCTCGTGATCTGACCAGTGCTACTGGCATTCCACGCACTGGTGAGCAGGTCCGTCACCACCATGCGGACCTGAAGCGACGCAAGCAAGACCAGTTGACCGAATGGATCCAGGAGGCCTGGGATATGCCCAACGCCCCACTACTGAGTAAGTTACATTTTGCTTATGTATGTAAGGATTTCAACTGGCTGATACCATGGAGATGTGTAGTCCAATATTACTTCTTTCATATTACAGCTGCAGGTGTCCGCTCTGCGAACCGCGAGATGTATGCCCGTAGGCTGGTGCGGCTGCGCCACCATGCAGGTTAGTAACCCCACCCATTACTTGTAAATAAATATTGTACTGTAGCATGTATCAGAACCCTGCAGTGTATTGATTAAAAGTAATATAATGTGCAAGCAGGAATTGAAAGTCTGCAGGTATGGCTGCAACAAGTTCATCAGTATGCAAGTGTAACTGGAAATATAATTGATAGAATTAAACAGTGCTGTAATACAGATGTCCCACCATGAATTAAATATAGTGTAACCTGCAGTAGTCTCAAGAGTACAGCTTCAGAATCTGAGGTAGTCATATGTGAGATATATCCCTTGTTGAAATGCTGAATCATGACAGAAGTGAGGCTGTTGGAAAGTGTTTGAATCACCACCAGTCTAACATGTGAACAAAGCCTAGAAGTACCAACCTGAACTGTGAAGTTGCAGAATGTGTGAGAGTGACAGAAAGGGTCATGTATGAATAAATAAAGTAGTAATAACCCCTGAATATATTAGCCCCAGTGTGTTTCTACAGAACTAAATGCATGTGGGAAGTACATCTTAATATCCCAAACTGATTTCAGTGTGTCAGAATCTGGAATGTCTAGGCCAAAGTCTGTATGGTGATCACAGTAAACAATTTGCAGATAGAATGAATGATTATCTGACAGACTAAACAGCCATAGTTGTCCCCTGTCCTGTCATCAAAGTGTAGCAGGATGATGTATCTGATCAGATTCAAAATAAGTAGGATAGTGCTGTATTTGTAACAGGTGTAGCATGACAGTCAAATAAAAATTATTTTGAAACATCAGCCTCAACTTAATTGTGTACCTTTTACAAATGTAAATCAATGTGTAACATATGAATGTGTCATCACTTTCTATCTCCACCCAACCCTATAATTCCATATAACAACACCCACTAAATAATGGTATGTGAACATTTCATTAATCATGGACATTTGTCCGTTTCAAAAATATATGCATGTCTGTTTGTGCATGTGCCCTGTTCATACCTGCAAATTTGATGGCCTGTTGCCATTAATCAACCCTGCATGTTGTTTGACTGTGTATTTCTGTTCAAATAATGCATGTGATATTGATATGCCCCTTGTTCAATGGTGTTAATATCTGGGTGTTTGTTTGATGGGAATACCAATGCATGCTGTTACAACTAATCTGAATGGAATAAAATGCCACTAACCCAAACTAACATAACTACTCACAAACCTAGAACGCTTGGGAAGGCAGGTCCCAGCGGACCCACCTCTCCCACCTCAGCTGGTGACTGCACCTGGCACTAGTGCCCAGGCCGGACCCTCCGGTGGCCCTGTGCCACCTTCGGGTGGAAGCGCTGCAGGGATGGGGCCCATCCCCTCTGCAAGTGTGGCCGGAGGGGTTCGTCCACTCACCCTCCAAGGTGTCCGGTCTGTGGTGCGAAGGGAGATCCAAGACTCTGTTCTTGGGCCCCTACGCCAGCTCGAGGCTCGTGTGGCACAGCTAACGGCCCCGCCATTGCCCGCCTACACAGCCCCAGCACAGCCCCGTCCTGGGCTGTGAAGGAACAGTGGCAACTGCCTATGGGTGGGGATATCAGTTCCACTGTTGCCATCTGTGGGCTCATGCATCTCGGATATCCCAACCTCTGTCCCCGTCAATTGTGTAACCCCCCCACGTGTGTCATACACCGCCCCTGTATGCGTCTTGTCTGTCTTGTCTGTTAACCTACCCAACCTACCTCCCCAGCTCTACCGACTTCCTTCACCTGACATATCACTCTCACCTGAAAAAAAAAAAAGGGCACTCTGTACCCACAAAAAAATTATGCCCCATACATAGCTGTCCATGTCGCACACATGTCTGCTTGACATTGAAACAGTTAATTATAATTGGCTCTACAACAAATATTAATGTTGTCCTGACACCTCTCTCAGGGGTGAAAGGTTTCCAATGTCTCACCAAAATACATGGAAATGCACAGCTGTTGCTGCCAAAGACATGGGCATCTATGGGCCTTACCTACATCCCTCCTGCAAATCCCACGCTTGTTTCCCTACTGTCTTACCCTCTTTGTGACCCCTTTTTCACCACTTTCCTGTCACCCCTTTTTCTTTTCTTTCAAAGAAATTAGCGGGTGTGCGCTTGTGTTAGCGGAGCTCACCGCCAGTGCACATCGTGAGCTCAGCAAATGAGCGCAGACCTGATTTAAAGTGCTTAAAAGTGCCTTTATGGCACTTTGATTGACAGGTCCTGTACTCAGTTTGAAAGCTTGCAAATAAAAATAAATTCCCACTGTCAGTCCTGAACCCAGGACCTTGGTAACATTAGTCTGTATGACCTACCACTAAGCCATGCCTGCCTTACAAGAACACAGTGCTAAAATAAATATAACATGTAATAGTAGGAATCAGTATAAAAGCAATATAGGAGATGTACTATCTGAAGCATGTCAGGCAGAGTTTTAATGGCCAAATTACTGTATTCCCATACTAGTTCAGTGTTAACAGAAACAGCCCTGCTACTTGTTAGCTTGTACATAATAAAGTAAGGTAATGTACATATATGAAGGTACGTATATCTACACATACATATATATAAATATATATAAATACATATGAAATATAGTTGTAGGTGTCAGTATCCATACACACTCACTACAGGAAACAGTGAACATAAATGCAGCAACCTGAATCTGCAACACAGCCTGACCCCTGTGTGACCTACTTACCCTTCTAACTGCTTAAAGGTGGCCTCAGCACTTTGATTGACAGGCCCTGTACTCAGTTTGAAAGTTTGCAAAGAAAAATAAATTCCCACTGCCAGTCTCTTCATAACATTAGTCTGTATGACCTACCACTAAGCCATGACTACCTTACAAGAACACACTGCTAGAAGAAATATAACATGTAATAGTAGGGATCAATATAAAGGCAATATAGGAGGTGTACTATCCAAAGCATGTCAGGTAGAGTTTCAATGGCCAAATTACTGGATTCCCATACTAGTTCAGTGTTAACAGAAACAGCCCTGCTACTTGTTAGCTTGTACATAATAAAGTAAGGTAATGTACATATATGAAGGTATGTATATCTACACATACATATATATAAATATATATTAATACATATGAAATATAGTTGTAGGTGTCAGTATCCATACACACTCACTACAGGAAACAGTGAAGATAAATGCAGCAACCAGAATCTGCAACACAGCCTGGCTCCTGTGAGACCTACTAACCCCTTTAACTGCTTAAAGGTGCCTCCAGCACTTTGATTGATAGGCCCTATACTCAAGTCAAAAGCAGAATATAAGCATACTAGTAGGCCCTACCACAAGACCATTGTAACACTAGTCTGTATGACCTACCACTAAGCCATGACTCTCATACAGGAATATAGTGCTAAATAAGTGGAACATGTAATAGTAGGAATGAAGATAAAGGCAATATAGTATGTCTACTACCCAAAGCATGTCAGGCAGACTTTTATAGTCCCAATTACTGTATTCCCATACTAGTGTAGTGTTAACAGAAACAGCCCTGCTAATTGTTAGCTTGTACCCAATAATGTCAGCTAATGTACATATATGAAAGTATGTATATGCACACAGATATATATATATATTTATATAGCAATACATATGACATATAGTTGTAGGTGTCAGTATGCATACACACTCACTACAGGGAACAGGCAAGAGAAATGCAGCAACCTGAATCTACAACACAGCATGAAGCATGGGAGATGTACTAACCTTCACACTCACAGAACACTGTCAACAGCATACCAGCATGGTCCACGCCCTACAATCTGAAAGGGCAACGCCTATCTCACATACCCTTTTATAGCAGTGTCCTGAAATCACAGTGAGACATGCAATCAGTACACACCTGGCTGCATGCAATTAGCAAATGCTGCCTTACAATTGGTGCAGAGGCCATCACATGGACCTATGCAGATACCTACAAAAGCATTGAGTACCCACACTACACTCATGCAATACATTCATTGCACAAAACCTACAGAGAAAGAGAGAAAGAGACAGAGAGAGAAACAAACAAATATAATGACAGCCAGCAGCAAAAGCAGCAGCAAGCAGCAAACAGCAAGCAGCAAGCAGCAAGCAGCAAGGAGCAAGCAGCAACAAGCACCACTGGCACAGCAACAGCTGCCACAAACACTGGTAATGCAAAGTAGCAGGTTAATCCTGTGTATGCTGTGACACCTCCAAATATATCATAGTTCACTATCTATAGGTATGTCCATGAGATAGGTTGTGTGTACATAGTCCTGAAATATAAACATATGTAATATTGCTGTACATGTTGCCCATACTTAACACTTCCATAGCTTAGAACACAAGGCCAGTTGTGCATATGATGCAGTAGTTCCCAGGGTCAGTAGAGGTTCCTCCTCATTGGTGTGGGACCACTGTGTATGTATGGCACTGTTCAGGTACATATCCTGTAGTAAGGCCAGGGATTAATATCAGTCTGTCATGTGGTGCTATGTCCTCCAGGGGTGAATGTAGCACACATCCAGGGATACCATTTCGTAACAGTGATGCTATGTGTTCTGCAATGATGAAGGTGGCTCTCACCTGGACATGTGAGAGGATAGGGAGGTGACAGTCATCTGGGATAACTAATACCACATGTGTAGGAGAATGGGGGGGGGGGTACCTGCACCTAAGCTGTCTGCAACAATGTTGCCAATATCTGTGCATTTGGTGAATGTGAAGCATCTTAACACTGCTGACCACAGATGCCTTGCTGTCATGTGAATCTGCCCTGTGCTGCAGTAGCCTCCTACTATTGTTATACAATATTCCTGTATCTGTACTCCACTGGACAGGATTAATAAGTGGTGTGCAGTTGTTCTGGGTTCGATATGTGTGTGCACAGTACATGCAGTATGTGGGATGTCTGTGGTAAGCATATGCAAAGGTGCTGGCGGTGTGTGTTGTGGCTTCCACTGGCCCAATGGGCTGCATGGATAGCATCACTGTCATAACTACTGAATAACTGTGTAATTACATGCATACATAGCAAGGTAGTGTACTGTGCTTGTGGTGTTGTTCGGATATGTAAATCCATGCTGAGTAATGTGTGTCCACATCACAGGGTTGGATGGCAACACACATCCAGTATGTAGGGATGAACACCCAGAATGTGTCAGACGTGTCGCCTGTGCAGAAGTATCCGGCCATTACCTGAGCATCCCCCACAACACACACACATGCAACATATGGCAGAAGTACTATAGCAGTACACACATGTTCATAGGTTCATACTAGGCTATTTGCCCTAGGGCATTGGTAAGCCTAGTAGAATGTGTTTGTCTTTCGCCACCCAATTACAAGTTATGCTGCTATGCCCATGTCCGACGTTAGTATACTGTGCCTCTGTCTAACAGTGACATAGAAGTGATACCTGGGGTACAACTATGATCTCCATCCACTCATCCAGATTCCTATGGAAGAGAGTCAATGAGGGACTCTGCCTAACCTGTAGTGTGAGCTCATTACAGAGTGAAGGAGCCTCTCGGTTAGGAATATGCCCCTCCAGCATGTCCATGTATGTCAGTGCTGAGGTCCAGCTCTCCTGAGCATGTGGCTGTATGGGACTCTGATTGCCTGAGGTGCAGCATGTTCATTACTGCTGGGTAGGACATGGCTGTATATGGCACGCACAGATTGCCTCTGAACAGGCAGTAAGCCACTGAGTCCAGCTGGATTTACTTTACCTGGGCAGCATATGACATCTGTGTGAGCCATTGCATCCCCTTGATGAGGTACTGTTGTCCTGTACCAGTTGCTGTAGGTGTCTGGTTAGGTACATACCAAAAGGTGCATTGTACGCAATTATAGTCCTGATGATGGATGAGTAAAGAGGCACAATGACCTCCCCTGCCATGCATGTGAATCCCTCATGATTAGCTGGGCTATATAACATGTCTTTCAATCCACATTGGCCATGTGGTTGACAAATGACAGACCGCTACCATGTTTCTTCCCCAGGTCCCCAACTACGTCTTCTGTACTCAATGGCCTAACACCTATGTTGTACTGTGCCACCAATGTGGAGGTGTGGGAATCTGCATTGAATACTGATACTCCCCCTCCTTTGTTCAAGTGTTGGGGCAGACAAGAATGGTAACAGCTATAACCTGGTAGTACTGGTGTGCTCCTGTGAAACCTGAAACAGGTTCATGTTACTGCACAGATATCGATGTCCAGAATGTTAAGTAGGGTTTTGAGTGCGTGCATCCTTAGGTCTAGACTTCCGGTGTTGAGTAGCATCATTCTTACTTCCTCATCCTTTGTGATACAAATGGATGTGGGTTTGCCTTATGAGCCTTGCCTAATACAGGCACTATGGGTGTAGCAAGTGGCTCCGCCAAATTCCAATAGGACAGGGGTGACAGGTGCAAGCTGTCCCTAGCAAAGCATACCACCCCAAGATGGCAGGCATTGGCACACCTGTGAATGACACCAGTATGTCAGTCAATTGTTGGAAGGGATCATCGTGCCTTGATATTGTGGCATGGTTCTAGGTGAGGGTAGGATGCTACTCAAGGTCAGGGTCAAACTGTCTTGGGCTACGTGCTCAGAGAGCTCTGTACTGTCTCATGTCATGTAGTCCAGGGAGGAATGTGTCAGGCCATTCACACCAGCATGGACATTGACTGAGTCAGACCTGTACTTGCCTTGGGGTTACCTGAGTGTTTGTGTTATGTGGCAGGTCATAGTGCCCGACAGGCTGCACTCCGTGACCCTCACCTCGTTAAGCCTGGTGAACGTGATGTTAGTGTGCCTGATGATAGAGGCACCTAGTACAGGTGTATGAGGTGTGTTGTTTACTGTTAATGGCTGTGAGTGTTCAGCACATTGGCTTTGTGTGATATGTGTTGCACATGTTCATTTCTGTGGTAGTGGTTGCCTGGATGTCTGCTTAGGAGGTCTCTGCTGCATAGGCATAGCTGTGGTCCGAGCCTACAAGTATGTTCATGTGTGATCATGTGTTAGGTCCGCTGTTGTGGTAGGTCTATGTGAGACTGGAAGTGTAGTGTGTGGTCTCCTTGGCCACCTGACTGGTTATGGCGGTATTGAGTAGACAGAGCCTAGCCTCCAGTTTGGTATATGGTTGCATCACTCACATGACTTTGAATTTGTTGTTAGGAGGAGGGGGTTGTCTGTGTACATGCATCTGTTCCAACATTGTCTCTGGAGTACCACACTCACCAGCTGGACTGGGGAGGGAACTGACAACTGACCTCTGGACATGCTAGAATACTATTCTGAATTCTGTAATAATTAATGATTGAAAACAAGGTCCAGTGGAGAGTGAGGGTGTACTGACATTACCTACAACTGCTGACTGATATAAAAGCATCAGTGAGCAAGTGCCAGGTAACCTAAGTGCAATGTGTCACAATTAAGTAAATGCAACAATGAGAAGCAGTCACTTGCTGTCATGTGTAACATGGAAATACGTACAGTAAGCAATGCAGATATCAGTAGTGAGTCACAGACGTGTTGAGAAGCTGTGTACTATGTGGAAGTAGCATACCAGTGAAATAACAAGCTAACAAATAACAAGCATATAAACAAAGGTAGATCCAGGAGGCCTGGATGTAGTGGTTGCTACAGCAAACAAGGTGTAGCAATGTCAGTAAGATACAGCTCAGATATGAAGGCACTATACACCTGAAACCAGATGTCCCCAGCTATGAATGGCAGAGTACAGCCTATTGTCACACACGAGTGCAGACCACAAACCTTGTTAATGTTAAATAACTGGCCTGAAGGCCAACTGCCCATACCAGAACTAATACACTTGTACACTGGGCCCTCAATCAGCAGTTCACAACTTCAATGGATGAAAGATATGTGTCCTGCCACCACAGTGCTTGCCACCAACCTTCCTAATGTAAAACAACTGGTCTGAAGGCCAAGTGCTTAGTACAAATGACATAGAATGATAGCTACACTGTAATCAAGTTTTAACCAAGCAGTAATAAGTAGAAGTTAATACTCCCTGTATAGAATGTGTACCATGTATTGCTGAGATACTATGCTGATAACCTGTTTGTGTACCTTTCCAGCTTGACATGGCTCCAAAAAGGAACCCATCATATTCTGCTGCAGAGGATGACGTGATTCACCAGAGCCTGGTGCGTGACTATGCCATCCTGTTCTCACGCACCACCCAGAATCAGCAGGAGAGGTCTGCACTGTGGCAAAACCTCGTTAGCAGGATAAATGATGTTGGCATGCATGATAGGACATATGAGCAGGTGAGACATCACTGCAGTGATTTGATTAGAAATGTCCGCCAGCGTGCTGCAGATATCCGCAGGCAACAGGTTGCCACAGGTTGGGTGGCCACACATCCCCCCCCTCACCAGACAGGAGGAGCTACTGCTAAGTGTTGTGGATCCAGCCCCAGAACAACAACAGCAACACTCATGCATCATGATGGAGGTTGGATCCACACAGCAGCAAGACACCGAGCGTGCAGGTAAGATGCCATATTCATTTATTGTTATTACTTTTACATTTGTTGACCCAGATAGTCTAGATGGATATATGTCCATTTTCAGTAGAGGCCTGTAGAGAAAAGCTCCACACATAACGTAATAAAGGCAGACAGACAAGTTGTTAATACAGACAGCCACCATGATAGAATTGTACACCAGCCTGTTAACTAAATCAACATACATGTAAGGAACTCAAACAGTTTAGAGTCATACACAATGTACCGTTGGTTTCAAAGCAATCCTACCTAAAGCATAACGGTTATGCAATAAGGCAAAAGCCATATACATAATAGTTAGGGCTCAGAAGGGTAGAGAAGTAGAAGGAGTATGAAAGATACAATAATATGGAAGAGGCAGGAGTCAAGAAGGGAAGTGAGGAAAAGAAGGAAGACAGTCAAGAGGAGGTGGGAGGGATGGGAGAAGTAGGTCAGAGCATAGAAGGACATCAAGGTGAAAGAAACAGGGTAGAAGCTAGTTTCTATGCACAATGAGGGGTTAAAGGTAAAGAGAGGGTAGGGAGAGGGACGTTAGCCTGGACTCCAAGAAGAACAAAGCCAGTGGTTTTGGAAGTACAGTTTGAGTTGTCGCTTGAAGAGAGGTAAGGGTGAGATTAGAGTTAACCCTGGGTATGTACATATGACTGTTCTGTACACTGTTACTTCATGCACGCATAAGGTGTGCATGTGGTATGTATCTGTCATCATGATATATATACAGACATTATGTGCAGCTGATGTGTATAAGGGAACTAGTGTACTACTGTACTGTATCATGTGCAAAACAAATGGCACACATGTGCCCACTGACAGTACTCTCTTCACACTTCCAGGTCCCTCCCATCTAGCAACAAGGCAGGCCATACATGCTGGTGAGTCTTTTTAACATTATCTGTAAAACAATTCATAAAACTAGGAAGAGTAGTGTAACTTTGTAGTAGACTTGCTGGTGACTGTGTTCACAATACCCGTAATACACAGTTGTAGTAAATTGAGTAGTGTAACACGGTACTGATGTGTGTGTTTACTGTGGGGTGTGCATGTGTGCAAGTGTGCCTGTGCCCAAGTGTGCATGTGTGTTAGTGTCCATGAGTGCATGTGTCCATTTCTGAATGTGTGCATTAGTATTGAAGTGCATCTCTGTCAAATATGTATTGAGACTGTAATCTGTGTTCCATGTTTTCCTCCCGTAGGTTCTGGTGCTGCTCTGGTGACCTGCAGCAGGGAACCTGAATCCTGTGCCCCAGGTACTGATGATGATGAAATGTCTGTAATGGTGCAGGAAGGTGTGTCTGGGTCCACCACTGGTCAGCCAATTGACAGTACACAGCTTTCAACCCCGTCAATGCGCACAGTCATCCTGCCGTTACATCCTTTGTCACCATTGTCCCTAGGTGATGGACAGTCTGCAGTGGGCATAGATCAGGGTAATGTGGTACCTGTGGTACATGCATCCCCACAAGGCAGCCATGAGCAGGGGCCTCCAATGGTACCACGCAGACAGTCGCCCATGGGTTCTCATGGTGGCATCCGTGGCCGTACTGCCTCTGGCCGACGTGCCCAAGGAGGTATGTCAACCTCCACTATGTTTCGAACTGTCATGCAGGCACAGGCACGTATGGAAAGGTACACCAGACAGGGTCTGAGGGAGCTGAGAGCATGTCGCACAGCCATGACAGACGGCATGCGTGATGTTGCGAATGCTATCCGTAACTTCACAGATGTCGTTGACAGACGTTGTGGGGGCATAGAACAGCTGCTCCACAACCAGATGTCCATGGGCCAGGGTGATGGTGTGCGTTTGCGACGTCGATGTGGCCGTATGCCAGCAACAGCACCAGCTGGCAGTGGCCGTGGACGACAACAGGCCCACTCGCGCACCTCAAGTGCCAGCACCAGCCCCAGCAATGCTGGGTCTGTGCTGTCATCAAGACACCCCAGGAGACCACATGCACGTGGCTCTGGACAGTCCCAACAGGGAACTGTGTCCAGTCAACACACCCCTGCTTCCGATGACAGTACCCAGTCTGGGTTTGTACCGGATACGGCCCGTAGCACCCCTGCCAGGCACAGGTACCGTGTCCGTGCCCACAGACACTGATCTGGATGACCTGACAGGTGCAGTCTGTGGCTGTCCACAAAACCCTGTACATGGCAGCCATTATGTGGGACTGTGTGCGTGCTTACACACATGCAGAAACCTAACACCTAGGGCAAACACATACACACACACACTGCACCAACACTCGTCCACCCTGTACTGCTGCCCCTCACAAACACACATACACACACATGTCAATTGGTGTTACCAGTGGCTGGCTTGGGCATACTTAACCCACACCCTGTGCATATGATGACACTGTGCCACCTCCTGCATACTACAACATCGGTGCAGGTAAAGGTAAACACGTTGCTGATGCACAGGGTGACTACATAGATGTGTATAAGTAGTAACATGTTGGTAACTGTTCACTGTTCCAGTATAATTGTGTGTATATCCCAGCAGTCCTGCTGCAGTAACTGTATGAATGTCCTCAATTGTTATCTGCACCCATACTACTTACCAAAGTGTACCAGCTACACACCATCACATGCTAACATTGACTATGGCAATGCGCATCTTGTGCTGTTACGTAGATTCAGCTATATGTAACTGTTCTGTCACACATGCATTTATACACACCCTGCTACCCACACACATGCACACGCTCACCTGCCATTTCCATTATTTATCACCCTACATGAGTAGCTGTTGATACATGACAGGTACACATTTGAGAAGTGCACTATGTTGTTTACTACTGGCGTCCCCTTCTCTACCTGTACTCACAGGGTGCAGGCAACCTCATCGGTTGAAAGATGTAATGTGCATCAGGTACTGTAGTACCCTGATTGCCACATCAAACATGTTTCCCATATGGAAATGCACACACAGACACATCCCACATCCACACACTTGCCACATTCAGGCTTCAGAGCACTATCTAGGTATATTTGGGTACATGTGCGTGTTACAGTAGCATGTAACACTATACTGACTACTGGCAGTTGTCTGTTGTCATGTTGTCTGTATAGAATAAAAGAATTGTTTGATTATCCTACTCCGTTTTGTGGACATTACTTGAAGAAGTGTTACCTTACATGTGTTATTGGTACCACCACCTTCTCTTTTGTAGTTTTGTTTGTATAGGGTGCTATCAACATCACTGCTTGTTAAGGGTAATGACCACCCTGCAGTGCATAGCCCCATCCCACCCCATCATTGTGCACACACACTAACCCCACCAACAGTAAAACACATACTTTCCATTTGCAAGATTCAAACCCATACCTAACTGTGTTATGACAGTAGAAACAGACACATTAGCAGAGTGTGCTATTTGCAGTAGTTGGAGAACTCCTTACTAACGCTGTACTTAGAGGGTGCTGACATCATCTGTGTGTAGGAGGAAGGATGTGCACCCTGTAGTGTGTTCTCCCAGTTGGCAAAAGGCAGTTAACCCTCCCAGCATAGTGTACACACATAAACCCCACTCATACTAACACACACACATTCCCTTTGCAGGATTCAAACCCCTACCTAACTACGTTATGACACTGGAGAAAGACACATTAGCAGAGCGTGCTATGCGAATTACTGGAGGACTTTACTACAGGTAATATAGTTATACAGTCCTGACATCATCAGTGTTTCAAAAGGGGGATCTGCATCCTGTACTGTACTGTCACAGTTGCTAATAGGGACATTTCCAACACACACATTGATGTGTTTGAGGTTTGCATATGTGGGGGATCCAGTACTCCAGTGTGATTAGTATATGGTTTGATTGCAACAATGAGGGATATACTCCCAGTGGTGAGCAGTTTGTACTCATGGTTGTGATGATCAGGTCTAGTATATCTGCCCCTCTTGTGGGAAGGTTGGTTACCTGTTCCATAGCCAAAGAATGTCTGATCTATGGGAACCCTAGAGCTTCGGTATTGTGGCTTGTGTAATGTTCACAGTCTATGTTTGGGTAGCTGATGTCACCCAGTATGATGGTGTTTGCAGAGTAATCTAAACTGTCCTGTGTCAGCATGAAGGCTGTGTGGGAGTTCTGAGTTTGAGAGGGTGCTGTAAGAGCTCCTCTGTGTCTCTTGCCATGTGGTCCAGGGAGGTACATCTCAGGTTGTTTGCACCAGCATGGACAATGTCTGCCTCATAGCTGTACTTGCTGTGGAGTGACCTCTGTGTCTGTGTTATGTGGCACATGCTATCACCCGACAAGTAGCTAACTGTGACCTCACCTTGCTCTGTCTGGAGGGCGGCATGTCTGTCAACAGCTCATGTCAAGCAAGTTCACACCCCTCATAAATGATGTGGAAACCTTCAAAGGCCCAAGGCCTGTTGAAAATATGGACCAGACTGCAGATACCTGTATAAAGGCATTCTATGGACACATTCAGGAATGCATGGATCATGAAGCCACATATGAAAGCATGACCCAATTCTCCAAAGGCAGATGTCCTGGGTGCCGGACACCAGCCATAAACACACTATACAATAGAAGGATGACGCCACTACATGATACAACAACCTCCCAAAATGTGAAGGCACCACTGATGAGTATTGGAAGACAACTACAGGCACCCATATGATTGTCTAAGGCCATCTTTGAGAGAGGTTCCACAAGCCACTGAGGATAATCACAAGGCTGCCTGTAGTTATGTTAGTAACCTGGTTGGTACTACCCAGATATGCTCAGAGGTAATCCAAGATGTCACACAAAATACAAAACACACAGACATTGCCATCATCCTAGTGGACAGGTTCAATGCTGCCTTCTCCCCACCACACCAAAAGGGCAAATATGTCTCAAGGCACAGTGCTGCCCCCCCTGACATCACAGATGCTCAGGTAAGAGATGCCCTTCCCAAAGCAATAAACACTGCATCAATGGGACCAGACAGTGTCCCAGGCTGTGTCCTACATGAACCACGAGAAGAGCTACACCCAGACATAACACCACTGTTCAATCCCAGCCTTAATACACGATATGTGGCCAGAGAGTGGCATACAGCAACAGTGGTCCCTCAACATTCAGGTGGTGCCTTCACGGATCCTGGACACTACTCGACCCATATGTCTGACTAGCTTTGTCTGCAAAGCTATGGCAAGGATCATCATGAACCTTACATATCTAGATATTGTGGACCTACAGGCATGTCGCCATACACAGTTTGGCTTTGTCAATGGCAAATCCTGCCTCTCCAACCTGTTTGATTTCTTTGAAACAGTCACCAAGGCCACTGTCAAGGGGAAGGAGGTCTACACAGCCTACCTGAACCTTGCATAAGCCTTGGATACAATACCCCAGTTGTGCATTCTAGGGAAGCTCACCAGTGTACATATTAACCCCTATGTCACTATGGGTATTGCACAGTGGCTCAAGGGCAGAACACACATGGTAGAATTGCTGGAGCCATGTCAGCCTCCAACCTGGTACAAGTGGTGTCCCACAAGGCACAGCCCTGGGAGCTGTCATCTTCATTATATATTTATCATAGGTACAGGCCAACATGGAAGTACTGTGGCTCAGCAAGTCGCAGGTGACTGCAAACCGGACACCATAATCAACTCACCAGCTAACACACGCACCCTCCAAAAGGGACTCTTGCAAACACACGACTTGTGCCACAGCCATGGCCTCAACGTGAATGACAGAAAGCGTATAGTCATCCACTTTGTCAAACACAACGTGACCACAATGTACCACATATGTGTTAATCCATTAAGTGCAGACGAAGGAATTATGGACCTTGGGGTACACAGGTTGATAGCATTCTACCATTTGACAACAACATGGACAAAGTGGTTAGGTAAGCATGTTATATGGGCCACATCATCATGGGATCCACATGTAGATCAGGGGAGGACATTGTGCCCCTTTACTCATCCCTCATCATGCCCATAATTGACTATGATGAACCTGTCGGCATGCACCTTATCAGACACCTGCAGCAACTGGAGATACCACATATGTACCTCGACAAGGGAATCAAAGGGCTCAAACAGATGCCACATACTGACTGGTTAAAGTAACAGCAGCTCTACTCAGTGACATACTGCCTCTTCATAGGCAATCTGTGCCTGACATAGAAGGCCAGGTCATACCCTCACTTAATGGCCATGCTGCATCTCAGAATATCCAGATCCCACCAGGATACACTCTGGAAATACTTAAACCTCAGGAGTGATATACATAGGACATGCTGGAGGGGCACATTCACAACTCAGAGGCTCCCTTCATTCCTGAATATTATCCCAATACAGGTTAGGCAGACTGACTCAGTGACTATCTTCAAGAGTGATATTAATGACAGGATGTGACATTGTAGGGTTACCCTGGGTATCACTTATGTGTCACTGTGAGACAGAGGCACAGTATACTAACCTTGGAAAAGGGCATAGCAAGACAGATTCACAATGCATGTTGAAAGGCACACACATTCTGGCTAGGTGGATACATGCCCTGGGCAGACATCCCTGTACGAACCTATGGACCTATGTATCTTTATCACCATTGTCCCTATGTGCTGTTAATCACCAATGTAATCTCAATACTATGGTAGCATGTGCAAAGGTCAGTTGTCAGTCACCTCTATGGTACAGTTGTGGAATATGTGTGTCATGTAGTAATGTCACAGCTGCCACATGTACACAGTTAACCCTATCCCCTACCCATGGATGTACATCACATGTATGAGATGGAAACACATGGCCAAACTGTGGACTAAGCACTCTGAACCCAGTACTGGCATAACCTGTCTGGTGGCATGAAATACTACAGTGACAGCAATACCAATCTGATGTGGACCTACACGGACAGCAATACAAGCATGGAAACACAACAGGTCAGTTATGAAGCCTAAGGATAGCATCCTGCATGACTGGCAGACATCTCTGCAGCTGGCACACAGGCATACATTAGGCCTGCACACAGCACGCATAACAAATAGCACACAAATCCTGTGTGTCAAACAAGCACAGTCTGTACAGCTATACAACACTACTGCCGCAGTTGTGTTAGGTACTTTTATTGTCCAGTACAGTGAGACAATGCTCACCAGGCTGGAAAAGGTGTAGGTCACAGTGATATGCTCATGGGGCACTATGGTTCACCACATAACACAAACATACAAGTCAGTCAGATGCATGGACACATATGACTCAGTCATTGTCCATGCCACCACAGCTGATGTGGGATGTCCCTCACTGGGATACATGATGGGGAACATGGAAGGGATCACTGAGCAAGTGACACAGGCTGGTAGACCCCTGACCTTGGTTGGCATCAGACCCTCACCAGGGATTCTGACAAATTACTGAATGCTAATGAATTAGTGTAGCTACAACACCCTAGCTGAATGGTTCTTAGCATGCAGTCACTGCATTGCTATGGAATACTGTCTTACCACTCCCACAACAGGTGAAAACATGCAGCTCCTGTACATCAACAACATGTAGACTATATGCCCCAGACCAGGTGTGCATCCCTCACTACTAGGCTGATAGCATCTACATCTCACACTGTATATACACATCCCACATGCTGCACCTGCACAGAAGACGACGGTCATAATGTTACCCTGTGCAAATACCATGTATTCACATGTGGCAGGCATCACACATGGTAACTATTGAAGGTCACAGGTACATATGTGTATTTGGTACGCACATACATCATGTGTGCATTGCCATAACTGGTTTAATCAATGTCATGCATTATTGTGAGTGACAACCCACACACATGGGCATTCTGTGTGTGCAAAACACACGTGGCATGTCTGTAATCAAAAGCCATACATAATTGTGATATCGTTTAGAAAGGGGTATGTGCATCCTGTAGTGTGTTTTCCCAGTTGCCAAAATGGATATATCAATCATACACAATTACCCCCCCCCCCCCCTTCGCACACACTTGCCACTTGCTGGATTCAAACCTAACTATGTTATGACACTAGAAACCGACGCATTAGCACAGCACACGATTCGCATTACTGGGAGACTTCTTTTCCCCTGATATACTTATAGGGTGCTGACATCATCAGAGATTAGAAAGTGGAATGATCATCCTGTGGTGTGTTTTCCCAGTTGCCAAAAGGGATGTTTCTTTCATACACACTTACCCCCCTTCACACACACTTGCCACCTGCTGGATTCAAACCCCTACCTAACTATGTTATGACATTTGAGACAGACGCATTAGCAGAGCACGCTATTCGGATTACTGAGAGATTCCTTTTCTCCGATATACTTATAGAGTGCTTACATGTCTAGAAAGAGGAATGAGCATCCTCTGGTGTGTTTTCACAGTTGCTAGGAGTAACATTTGGTCCAAGTGTGTGAGCATGCCCAGTTCAGCCTTCCCATGGCATGTTGTGTGAAAGATGTCTCATTTATCTAAGTGTGTGAGCATGCCCAGTGTGGGCTTTACATATGTTGAACTCTGCAGCCCATCACATTTGTGGATGAGTGTGACCTTCAACAAATACCTCCAGTTTATGGTTGTGTGTTCTGTGCCATGTTGTGTAGTTACTGTCCGAATGCTTTTTGTGTGAACAAAACAGGGAGTATACTGTGCCTGCAGGTTTTGCATGGGATACTTTGCACACAATTGTCAACATCCGTTCATACTGACCTAACACTATAGCACTGTATAGTGTAGTGTTTCAGTACTTTCACTGTGGTGGTCAGTATCCTGGGCTTTAGTCCTATCACCGCTTTACATTTCCATAGTGTGCACAACAGCCTGGTTATGGTCCAGTTGTGCACATCTGCACAAAGGCGGTGCCTCTACAGACCCTGGTAATTACTGCCCCATAAGCTTAACAAGTCTAGTCTGCAAAGCTATGGAGAGGATCATAATTGAGCTCATAAACAAAAATATGGGGGACATGCAGACATTGTACCCATCCCATTTTGGCTTGGTCAAGGGCAGATCATGCCTTTTGTACTGGGTTGACATCTTCAAAATGGTCACTTAGGCCATTGTTGGGGAAAGGCAGTCCATACAGCCTACCTTGGCCTTGCAAACACTTTCAACACAATACCCCACTCAGGTATTGTGGAAAACCCTAACAACTGAAATGTAAACCCATATGTCACAAGATGGGTTGCAAACTGGCTTAAGGACGGGACCCACAGGGTTAGAGTTGCTGGCACTATGTTAGACTCCAGGCTGGCCACAGGTGGTGTCACACAGGGCTCAGTCCTTGGACCCCATTGTTTGTCATGTACTTCCCAGAAGTACAGGCCAACATGGGAGGACTTTGGATGACAATGTTTGCAGATGACTGCACACTGGGCGCCATAGTGGACAGTGCATTAGACACGGATATCCTTCAGAAGGGACTCACAGTAACTGATAGCTGGTGCCAGGGCCATGGCCTGAAGTCAAAGTGCACAACATGTGTAGACATACCCTTCAGGAAAAGCAAGGTAACCCCAAGCTACCATATAGGTGGCAATCCTCTAAGCACAGAGGAGGTTATCATGGACCTGGGGACCCAGATTGACAGTCGCCGTTCCTCTGAGACTCACGTTGCTAAGGTGGCTAGAAAGACCTTCTACATTGCCCACCTGATCAGGATGGGATTCACATCCAGATCTAGTGGGTCATTGTTCCCCTGTACTCTTCACTTATCAGACCGGTGATCGAGTAGAATGCCCTATTCTGGCTGTATGTCACCCAACATCTGCAGCAATTGGAGACACCCTGAATGTCCCCCACCTAAAGGATCATGGAACCCCAACAGCTGTCATATGCTGCCAGATTGAAGACACTCCCACTCTATTCACTCACATACCGTCTGCTTAGAGGTGACATGTGCCTGACATGTGAGGCCATGTCCAAACAGGGATTAATGGACATGCTCCACCTCAGAATTGGCAGATCCACCTGAACCACTAGTGCAGGTGACGTACACCTTAGCAGGGATGTACGTTGGACATGTTGGAGGGATGGAGTTATCACCCGGAGCCTCCCTATGCTGTGGAATACAATCCCGGTCCATGTGAGGCAGAGCACCTTGCTGACTGTGTTCAAGAGGTATCTCGACCTGTGGATGGAAGGTCATACGTTTAACCCGGGGATTGTCACTGTGTCACTGCTGGAGAGAGGCATGACATAATAATGGGCACAGTACTGTTTCCATATAAGGGGTGGTGTATGCCAATGAACTCTGTGCTAGGCTTATACCTGCCTTAGGGAAGATAGCCTAGTATAAACCTATGTACCTATGAACCTATCTGACCATGTTGCATTATGTTCAGATGTGAACTACTTACAACAGCCTCATCCAACATCAGTTGTGTATTCCACAACATGGGTGTACATTGGCAAACACTACCGATGTGCCCTAGGCCATTTCTAATGCTAGTCGGAGAGTGTGTTTGTCCATTAGCACATTGTAAGTGTAGTTTGCCATGACATATGTCTTGTTTAGTATACTGTGCCTCTGTCTACCTGTGACATAACATTGATACCCAGGGTAAACCTCCCATCTCCCATCCACTCATTAGGATTCCTGTTGAGGGGCTCAACGAGTGTCTCTGGACAACCTGTACTGGTAGTTTACTCATGCGTGGGGTGGCTTCTGTGTTTTGGATAATGCAGTACAGCCTGTCCTGAATATGTCAGTGCTGGGGTTCAGGTCCCTCATGTGCATAGCTCCCTGCCATTCAGATTGTACAAGGTGCAGCATGTGCATTGATTCCAGCTTGGACATGGCTTTCTACATCAGGCACAGCTTGCATCTGGGTGGACAGCATGGCAGTGTGTGGAGCTGCACTCTGTTTAATCAGGCTACACATTACATGTGTTCCAGCTCTGTCATACTCCTGGTGAGGTACTGTTGTGGACTTTACAGGTGCTGGATGTGTCTGCATGAGGTACACCCACAGGGGCTGTTGTGGTCATTTCTAATGCCGATGAAAGATAACTGCAGAACCACAATGACCTCCCCTTAGCTAGATGTCAGACAGCATGGACCATGCAATCACAAATAAAAACAGGACCCTCTCCACAAAGGGAAAGTGTCCTGTCTGGTGGACCCCAGCCATAAACAAACTGTATGACAGATGAGGGTTACTAATGCAAGACAGAGCTACATCTCCAAAAGGGAAGACAGCTGTGATCAGCACTAGTAGAAAGCTACATTATCTCATAAAGACATGCAAGGTCAACCTGGGGACATAAATCACCAAAGACAATGAAGGTAACCACACTGCTTTCTTCAGTTATGTCAGACACCTGGTTGTGAACCCTCAGATATGCTCAGAGTTGATACACAACAACATATAT
The DNA here is from genome assembly GCF_019279795.1 of Protopterus annectens. Lineage (NCBI taxonomy): Eukaryota > Metazoa > Chordata > Ceratodontiformes > Protopteridae > Protopterus > Protopterus annectens. The sequence goes on from NC_056727.1 coordinate 328,443,192, forward strand.
TCCAGTGACCTGACAGATATTGGCAACATTCCGGCGGACAGCTTCAGTGCGATTTACCCCCTCCCTCACCCCCAAAAGAAGATAGTTATTACTGCTGTATGTAACCTCACTGTCATCATGGATGTCCATGTGAGAGCTGCACTCAGCAAAGACAAGTACACAGCATCCATGGGACCTGCTGGTATCTCCGGTTGCATGCTATGTGAACTCCAGAAGGGGCTGGACCCGTATATACAACTGCTATTTAACCTTAGTCTTGCTACAGGATATGTACCTGAACACTGGCATACGGCAACAGTGGTCCCACTCCACAAAGGAGATGCCTCCACAGACCATGGCAACTACCACCACACAAGCTTAACCAGCCTTGTCTGCTAAGATATGGGAAGAGTCATTATGGAGCTCTTACACAGACACATTACTGACCTACGGACCCTTGTTCCCACCTAGTTCAGCTTTGTACAGGGCAGATCCTGCCTTTTGCACCTAGTTGACTACTATGAAACTGTCAGTAGGGCCATCGATGAGGGCTACGCAGTCCACACAGCCTACCTGCACTTGGCTAAGGCCTGTGACACAATACCACACTCAGGCATCATAGCCAAGCTCAACAGCTGACATATAACAGCATATGTCGCAGGATAGGTTGCAAAATGGCTAAGAAACAGAACCCATAAAGTCAACATTGCAGGTGCCTTGTCAGATTCGAAGCCAGTCACAGGTGGTGTCCCACAAGGATGTGTCCTGGGACCCCTCTTAATTGGTATTTACTTTTCAGATGTGAAAGCAAACATAGGGGGGTTGTGGCTGACACAGTTTGCAGATGACTGCAACCTAGGCACCATAGTGAATACATCAGCCAGCACACACATACTACAGAATGCCGTCACAAAGGCGGATAGCTGGTGCCAGACGCATGGCCTGAAACTGAATGCAACTGATGTGTATTCATCCCGTTTGGGGGGAACAAAGTACCCACAGATTAATACATAGACAGCAACCCACTGAGCACAGACAACAAATCAGACACCTGGGGACACATGTAGATAGTGACATCTCTTTTGACACCCCTGTTGCCAAGGTGGTTAGGAAGACTTTCTGTCTTGCCCACCTTATCATGGAGGGTTTTCCATCAAGATCATAGGAGGTCATTGTTCCACTATCCTTCTCCCTTATCAGGCCCATGATTGAATACAAAGCCCCATATGGTATGTACCTCACCCAGCAATTGCAACAGCTGGAAACACCCCAAAAGTACCTACCATGAAGATCAGGGTTCTTCAACACATGTCATATGCTTCCAGAATAGAGGAAATCCAGCTTTGTTCAGTGTCATACCGCATACTTACAGGTGACCTATGCCTGACATAAAAGACCATGTCCAATCAGGATTTGGTGGACATGCTCCACTGCAAGCAATCCAAATCCACCAGAGCCATGAGAGCTGAGGATTTGAACCTCAGCACATACATGTATAGGACATGCTGGAGGGACAGAGTCATAACTCAGAGGCATCTCACACTCTAGCAGAGTATCCCAGTTCATGTTTGACAGAGTCCCTCACTGACTCTCTTCAGGAGACATCTGGACAACTGCATATGAGACGGAGGCACAGACTAGACAGAGGCGCAGTCATGTTATTCAATTACATAAGGGGGTCATAATGTGTCACTACTAAGTCAGAGGCACAATATTCAGAATCTATTCTGTACACTTATTACCACTATAAGGGGTAGCAATATCCACATCACTATGGCTAGGCTTATACATGCACTAGGGCAGATAGCCTAGTAGTAGACTATGACACTATGAAACACCGGTGTATGTGTAGGTATTATCAATCAAACACTATGATGTGGTTTGGGGGGCTTGATATCTCCCTGTATTCCAACATCATTTTGTCTATTCCTTCTAGCATGTCTAGGGATCAGTTGCTAGTGTCCTCTCCTGCTCAGCTGGTGAACCTGGGAATATTGAGGCAATGTTACACTTGCCTCATGTACACTGACAACCCTCTCCTTCTCCCATAAAACACACATACATGTGAGAGATGCAACTATACAGCCAAAGTGGAGGCTGAGCTCTCTTAACATAGGACTAGCAAGACCAGAGAGAAGGTGAAGGTAACCACACACATCAAAAATCCAGTCTCACATGGCACTATCACAACTTAAGATCATACACATAGACACACAGAGACATACTCGGAGGCTCTGATCAGAATTCTACCAAAACGGCAGTGGCCACCACAGCAGACACTCACACAACTGCCTCCACAGGGCACAGCACATGCAACACATTGACCACAGAGTCGGTGTGCCAAACAGTCACAGCCCTTAAGGCCAAACACAATGCCAGACACACTTGTCATAGGTGACTCCATAGTCAGACACACTGACATCCCGCTCACCAGATCGGGTACGGAGGAGGTCACAGTAAGCTGCCTATCGGGCACTGGAATCCACCACATAATGCAAGCACTCAGGTCACTCAACTGCAAGTACAAGTCTGACCCAGTCATTATCCATGCTGGTGTGAACGACCTGAGATGTACCTCCCTGGACTACATGGAAAGAGACATAGAGGATCCCTCTGATTATGTAGGCCAGGCAGGTGGTGACCCTGACCTTCAGCAGTATCCTACCTTCACCAAGTATGATGCCACATAAACAGAGACAAGATGATCAGCTGTAATATTTTGCTTAAACTATGGTGTCATTCAAAGGGGTCCAATGTCTGTCTGCCTGGGATGACATGCTGGACAGGCCACGGTGATTTGCAAGGGACGGCTTGCACCTGTCACCCCTGGGCTTCCGGATTTCAGATGATGCTCTTGCCACCCCCATTGTGCCTTTTTTATGCAAGATTCAGATTCTACACCTACCACCCTAGAACACAGTAAAGAAAAGACACTAAGGGTAATGCTGCTCAATGCCAGAGGTCTCAACCTCAAGCTGCACACACTGTATGCCCTTCTCAGTCTGTAGCACATTGATGTCTGTGCTGTGCCTGAAACCTGGTTCACAGCTTCTAACAGCACCCCGGCACTATCGGGTGTTACCTCATATCATGCTCCGCACCAGAATCCGGACAACACCAAGAAGGATGGTGGGTGTCCATATTCATCAAGGACACCCTCACCTCATGGTTGGTGGCAACACACGATGCATCGGAGACCATCCAGGTGCCAGTGACCGTAGGCAAGACTGCTCTGCAGTCTGTAGCATATTACATGCCACCCTCTCAAACTCAGGTACCTCACACAGCTATCCTGCAAACACTGCAGGGGATAAATGTATCTCCAAACACCATCCTACTAGGTGATTCCAACTATCCACATATAGACTGGGATCACTAAGCAAGCCACAACACTGTAACACAAAGGTTCCAAGAGTTCATACACTCAAATGCCATGGAACAACTGGTCACCATCCCCACAAGTGGAGACAACATACTAGAACTCATCATCACGAACATGGGGTCATACTGTTCAACACCAGAAGTATACCCATCATTGGTGAGATCAGATCATGGACTACTCTCAGTGGGAGTCCACATCCCACACACACCCCAGATAGAAAAACAAACAGTGAAGACCTTCTCAAATGCCGACTTCACATTTCTAAGGACTGGTGTGGTCTCTTTCAAGGCCCCCAAGCCAGCGGACACCATTACCCAAGCCGCTGTATCACTTACAAATGCCTTCTACCAGCACCTCCAGGACTGCATGGATCAGGCAATCTCAGACAAAACAAAGACTCTTTGTACCACAGGCAAGCATCCAGTCTGGTGGACCCTAGCCATAAACAAGCTCTACAACACAAGGAACGAGCTACTACGAGATAGAGCGTAATCCGTAGGAGGGAAGACACCCCTGCTCATTGTGAGTAAGACACTGGGTTCCCCCATACAATCATCCGAGGCAAGTTTTGCAAGTAAACCCACTCAGGACTCAAGGGACAATCATGAGGCCTTTTTTACCTATGTTTGAAACCTGGGAGGGAACTCCCAGATATGCTCAGAATTAGTTCGGAATGATGTAGATATCACTGCACCTACAGACATTGCCAACATACTGGCTGTCAGGTTCAGTGCAGATTTCTCCCCCCCTCCCCCAACTGGGGGAGTATCTACACCAGAGGATTGTAGCCCCCCAAACATCTCCAATGCTGGGGTGGGAACTGCTCTATCCAAGGCGGAAAACACTTTATCCATGGGACCAGATGGTGTCCCCAGTTGTGTGCTCCATGAACTCAATGAGTAATTACACCCGCAGTTAGGGCAGCTGTTTAATCTTAGCCTCACCCCAGGATATGTGCCCAAGGAGTGGCATACGGCAATGGTGGACCCACTTCACAAAGGAGGTGCCTCCACCAACCCCGGATACTACCATCCCATCAGCTTGACAAGCCTGTTCTGCTAAGCTATGGAGAGGATCATAATGGGAATTATAAATGAAGACATAGGTGACCTACAGACATTGGATCCAATCCACTTTGGCTTTGTCAAGGGCAGATCATGCCTTTTAAACTTGGTTGACTTTTTCAAGACAGTCACCCAGGCCATTGACGTGGGCAAGGCAGTCCACACAGCCTACCTTGACCTGGCAAAGGCTTTCGACACAATCCCCACTCAGGTATCATTGAAAACATCACCAGATTAATTGTGAACCCATACATCACAGCATGGGTTGCAAACTGGCTAAGTGACAGCACACACAGGGTCAAAGTTGCTGGTGCCATGTCACACTCCAGAGCTGTCACAAGTGGTGTCCCACAGGGCTCAGTCCTGGGCCCACATTTGTTCAGCATCTACTTTTCAGAAGTACGAGCAAACACAGGAGGATTATGGCTGACAAAGTTTGAAGATGACTGCAAACTGGGAAGCATAGTTGGAAACCCATCTGACACAGACATCCTTCAGAAGGGTCTCATAGACACGGATAACTGGTGCCAGAGCCATGGCCTTACATTAAACACTAAACAATGCATAGCCATACCCTTCAGGAAGAACAAAGTTACCACTAGTTCCCATCTAGGTGGCAATCCTCTAAGCACAGAGGAGGTTATCAGGGACCTGGGCACCCAGGTTGACAGTAACCTTTTGTTTGACACTCACATTGCCAGGGTAGTTTGGAAGACCTTCTACACTGGCCACCTCATCATGCAGGGATTCACATCTAGATCAGGGGAGGTCATTGTTCCCCTGTACTCATCACTCATCAGACCAATGATTGCATACAATGCCCCATTCAGAATGTATCTGACCCAACACCTGCGGCAATTGGATGGGCATACAAATTCCTCAACAGGAGGTGAAAGGGTCTCAAACATATTTGTTATGCTGCCCGACTGAAGGAATTCCTGCTGTATTCAGTCGCCACCGTCTGCTCAGAGGTGACCTGTGCCTGACATACAAGGCTATGTCCATCCCAGAATTAATGAACATGCTTCACCTCAAGACCTCTACATCCATCAGGACTACAAGGGCAGGAGACTTAAACCTCAACACAGATATTAATAGGATGTGCTGGAGGGACAGATTCATCACCCAGAGAGTCCCTATGCTGTGGAACAACATCCTGGTACATGTGAGGCTGAGCACCTCACTGGCTTTGTTCAAGTGAGATCTTGACCAATGGATTGGAGATTGCAGGTATACCCCAGGGATAACCTCAGTATCACTGCTTGACAGAGGCACAGCAAATTAATGGGCATATTATCCATCAAATTGAAGGTGGCAGAAGCCACAAAACTGTGGGCTAGGCTTATAAATGCCCTAGGGCAGATAGCCTAGTATGAACCTATGAACCTATGAACATAGGCCTGGGGCAGTTCCTGCTATTAGGACAGTGGTCTGCAGCAAGCTATATAGTAGTAGTCAGTTTTAGCCATTGGTTTTGACCATGGCTATTCCATGTTGCTTCTTGTTGTGGTACAAACATGGGTGTGTGGTTATCCATGCCATTTATTGCTAGTCACCCTCATTTTTATCTGGTTCCATGTTTTTGCACATGTACATCACTGTATGAGGTGTGACCTGGTAGTGTCAGGGTGCTGATGTGGGCTTTGAACCTGTTTTCTATTACAGCACTGATATCTACATTCTCTATACTGTGTGTGTTTACACTGCACGCATCTTGATGTTTATACTTCTGGCATTGGGTAGCATTACATCTAGGTTCCTATCCCTTGTGGTACCCATGAGGTGGGTTTGTGTTTTTGTGGTTTATGATTGTTGAGGGTGGATGTTAGTTGGGGTCCTCAGGTGTGCATATGGTACATGATATTACATTACTTAACACATGGCATTCATGCCTCAGGTGGTGCTGCAGGGCCGCCTCTGTCAGATGCACATACTACACTCCCTGTACATGTTTGGAAGCAGGTTGTGTCATGTTAGGCATCCCTGTTACTGTATGAGTGAGTCAGAGTGGGTATCAGTCCCAGTGTTCCTACTGACCAAGTGTATGTGCTATGCGTTGCCTCTTTGCCAAGGCCAGGGCATACTGGGCATGCCTCCTTCTGCCTACTGGGACAAGGTCAGGTTGTTCCTCCTCCGAGTCACCTCCTGCCTGTGGTGGCCTTGGCAATGGTGGGGGGATATTTGGCCCAGCCCTGTGCTGGTCCTGCTGCAGCTGTTTCCACAGGATCATATTATGTAGCATAGCACATATCATGATCATTTGGGTACATGTAGTTGGTGTGTACTGCAAGGCTCCACCAGATGTGTCCAGACACCGGAACCATGACTTGAACAGCCCAAACACACGCTCTATGACATTACGTGTTTGTGCGTGTGCCTCATTATGGCGTTCCTGTTCAGGTGTGTGTGCATTTCTGATGGGTGTCATCAGCCACGGCTGAAGTGCATAACCTGCATCCCCCACTAGGTGTCCGTGTGGGAAGTCCCCATTGGCAAATGATTGGTACAGCTGCGTCAGATGCCAGATATGGGAATCGTGGTAGCTCCCAGGGCAGCCAGCACACACATTCATTATTATGCCCTGGGCATCACACACGACCTGGCAGTTGATGGAGGGGTATCCCTTGCGGTTAATGTAGGCTCTACCCGGCTCACCGGCTGGTGCTTTGATGCGTGTGCGTGCAGTCTATTGCACCCAGCACCTCAGGGTAACCCGCTATTTGCTGGAAGAGACGATATTGCTGGCCACAACCTCACGGTCATTAGGGACATATATATGATCACCGACATGTGCTGACATGGCATCCAGGAACTGGTGCAGTACTCTGGAGGCTGATGCCTGTGATATCCCCATCATATCACCAGTTGGTCTCTGGAAGGTACCTGTTGCTAGTATTCTTAGGCCAACACATACCTTGGTTTCCACTGGGATGGGTTCCCTCTGTTGGTTCTGTGTGTGAGATGTGGCCTGCACAGCTCAACAATCTGCTGCAGAAGGTCTCTGTCCACTCTGTAGCGCTCTACTATCTCCAGCTCATGTAACCCATGATAGGTGACCCTGGGCCTGTATACTCTTCTCCTTCTCCTCACTCTGGGTTGTCGGTCAGCATCTGCATTGTCACCACCCTCAGCAATTCGCCTATGCCTGATTATAATAGCTATGGCAGCCCCTAGCATTTCTGCTCTGAGTTCAGTTTTTTTCAGTTTTCAATTCTGATAGCTTAGTTTCTGGCAGTATCTCTTGTGAGAAACAGCCTGCACTGCTCTTTGCAGTCTTTTAAGTGCTGGGTTGGGCTTCTAGTCTGCTTGTGTAATTGCCTGCTTCTAATTGTTTCCACCAATTAACTCCAGCAGTATCCTCTGGCAGTTTCCGTGTATTTTGGTTGTTTCCTGTTTCCTCTCTGTTTCCTGCAGGGGAGCAATGTGCACACCAGCTTAAACACGCTCACAGTCACTTAAACGCGCGCACACATCCCTACACGGTGTTACACGCGTGCACACATCCTTACACGGTGTGAACTAGGCTGATTCATGCTAAAATGCGCGCACACTGCCTTACACACGTGCACGTCTGCGCAAACCATTGTAAACGGTTTGCAACACACTCCCACATGTTGAACCTGCCTTACACGCGTGCACACGCGCGCATGCACGTATTTCAAGAAACTTTGAGTGTAGGGATAGCGTATACCCTCAATTTCTTGACTTTCCTACTGTTCTGTTGGGACACACCTCCCTCCCTGATGTCTGTCTGTCATCTCTTACCTTACATTGCCCTCAAATCTGGTACATTTATTGCTATCCTTCCCCCCCATGATGTCACCTACCTCTTACTCTGTTCCTCCCCCTTCTCTAACTCTTACACTACTCAGAAAGTGCTCATTACCTATGTGGCAGTGTGATTCAGTATTGTAACCCTCATTTACATAGGATTGCCTAGTAATGACTAGTTACATGTCTTACACGGAGCTTCCCCCCCTTGACAACCACTAAACGGGGGCCATATTGTTTTTGGTCTGCAAGTCCCTCCATTGACATTACATGTAATACATAAATCCCACAATTGTGGGCCTATAAGCTTCGGTTTTCAGTTTTAGGTAGCGCACCCGCTTATGCTGGTGTGTGCTGCAGTTAAACCCAGAAATCCCGTGAAAAAAAAAAAAGTTATATAACTTATTTTTGCAACACATTTTCATGCCAATGGCCACATATTTGGCCATTGGCATGTTTCATGAAACATATGCACCCTTTATTTGGAGCTGACATAGCTCCGTTTTTAATTTTGCAGATATGTACTCAGTTGTCAGCTGAGTACATTTCTGCAGCTAACACGTCCGTTACACGGACTGGTTTCGGCTTCGTGAATCACTCAAATACCTCATTTGCATATCTTTAAGCTGCAAATGAGGTATTGAGCATTTCCACGCCCAGTCCGTGTGACATGTTAGCTGTCTCTTACACGGAGATTTGGGCTGTTCCTGAATCGGGAGGCTTACACGGAGGCTTACACTACTCTTGAACTCCGTGTAAGCCTTCCTGAATCTGGCCCATTATTTTACTGTTTTACTGCTAGGTAGCACCAGAAGTCTTATGTATCCATTTGAATGCTCTGGCTTTGCCACGTGTTTCACAAAATTGCATGTACAGTATATATTTGCATGTTTTCAAGATGATGAACTCAGTATGCATCAGAATCATATTATTTTTATACTCTTATGAAACTAAAACCAAAAATAATACTCTTTTTGTAGTGAAAAGTAATATTAAAGTGGGATGAACTCACTTTTACATAGATGGGGAGACTATTCCATAGTATGGTGATCCTTTGTGACACATATCTGTCTCTCCACCCTGTTCTGTTTATGTCACAAGTGAAGTTCAGATCCCTGGATCTAGTGGTTTTAGTGATGTTTATTTTGCACATGTGCAACAGATCCATCAGGATGGATCTTAGGAAGCCTTGTAAACCAGGCAAAGATCCCTTCTCCGCAGCCTGTAGGAGACCGAATGTGGAGAGGGAGCCTTTAGGAGAACAGTGTAGGACGGGTTATTCATGCCTTGAATTTTTGGCGAAAAAAGCTTTGTGGGTGTTCCAGCTGTTGCAAGTGTCTGGTTAGATACATGCTAAATGGGGAATTGTAGTCAATGACAGGTCTATAACTTCCTTGTACTTGGGTGTCATACCCTTACTTATAAGTTAGGAGACATAGAACAATTTACTTACTATCTTTGCTATGTGTTGATCAAAGCCAGATTGCTGTCTACATATATTCCAAATCCCTTACTAATCTGTGGTATACTTACACTGCCCACAATTTCACCTGGCTTCCTGCCACAATTAAAAAACAAAACAAACAGAAAGAAACTGGTGACTGCAAAGGGAAAATCATCTCTGAAATTCCACATCTCTGAGATTCCCAAGAGTCTTTAGTCACATGATTACTTAATTAGAGATTGCTAGGAGAGCACCGTACTGGGTTGCTAAGGGAAACTAGTTGCAGGTGCTTAAAATGCACAGTTCTTGTTAGCCTCTAATGATCTTCATACA
>NC_056727.1:328458164-328460664 GCF_019279795.1 Protopterus annectens
AAAGTCATAGCAAAAATCAGGAAGTGAAAGCAGGATAAAAACTGTCTCATAAATCTAAACAAACAACTCAGAGGGCAAATTAAGTCTACCAAAGCCAATTTTGAGGTAGCAATAGCCTCACAAGCCAAGAAAAGCCATAAGGCTTTCTTTAACTATGTCCGTAACCTCAAAGGCAAAACACAACCAAGTGCAGAACTAATTGTAAATGGAGCTATCTACATGGACGTTGAAGATATAGCAAATCTACTGGCCCACAAATTCAGCCTCACTTTTGCCCCTGTCTTCTGCCTGGCCACATCCCCAAGAAACACCATCAAACTATCACCAGTAAGCAGGTCCTAAATGCCTTTTCCAAGGCCAAGATACCTGCATCGATGGGCCCCAATAATATCTAGGATGCTTTCTAAATACCATGAAACATGACCTATCTGGAACACTGGAGTCTATTTAACCATAGCCTCAAGACAGGATTCTTGCAAAGCAGATGGAGAACTGCAATGTTCATGCCTTTGCACAAGGGAAGGCCATTGACAGACCTTGGTAACTACAGACCCATAAGCCTGACTAGTCTCATATACAAAGCCATGGGAAGAATTATCATTGAAATGATTAATAATGGCATAGGAAACCTTCAGACACTAAATCCAACCCATTTTGGTTTTATTAAGGCAGATTATGCCTACTCTGCCTGGAGGACTTCTTAGAGAGGATCATGAATGCAATGGATGACAGCAAAGCAATGCAAACTGCGTACCTTCACCTGGTCAAGGCATTTGATACAAAACTTCACTTGGACATTATAAACAAATTCATTCTCATGCAATTAGTGGTTATAGACCCCTATACTGCACCCTGGGTAAGTAGTTGTCTTTCAGATAGGACCCAGGAAGTTTGGATAGGGGAATCAACTTCCACAAAGAGGTTGATCACTAGCTGAATCACTCAGGGCTCTGTAGTGGGTCTTCTCCTTTTTGGTCTCTACCTCTTGGAAGTCAAAGCTAACATCAAGGGCTTGCAAACTAGGAGCTGTCATAGAATCCCTCTAAGACACTAATATCCACCAGGAAGTGCTAACACAGACAAATGACTGGTGCCAGAACCATGGTTTAAAATGCAATGCCAAGAAATGCATAATAGTGTCCTTTGGGAAGTTGGCTATCCCAGAAAACTACCTCATTGATAACACATCATGAAAGAGTAGACTAGTCAGGGATTTGGGGTATATGCAGACAGTAAGCTGGCTTTCAATCAGCATGTGTCTAAGGTAGTAAGGAAGTCAATCTATGTTGCTCAAATTATAATCAACAGTGTGGTATCTAGGTCCAAGGAAATGATCATTCCAGTGTATTCATCCCTCATCAGACCCACAATTGAGTACAATGTCACCTTCAATATGTGCCTGACCAGGCACATGCAACAACTGGAACATCCACAGGGGTTCTACAAAAAAGAATAACAGAATTAACAACATGGTTTAGGCAGATCACCTCAAAGCCCTGTTGTTATACTCTGCCCCCTACAGACATTTGAGGGTCTGGCATATAAGCCATCCTTGGAAGTTTCTCTGATAGACCTTTTGCATATCTACAAGATGAATAGCATCAGAACTACCTGATCTAGGAACTTAAACCTTGCTTGCAAAATAAATAAGACATGTTGGAGGGACAGGTATGTGTCTCAGAGAATGCCCCTTCACTCGAACAGGCTTCCCATCCATGGGATGCAGAATTCTTCCCTAACCCTATTTAAGTGCAAACTTGGAGTAGTGGATGGGAAATAAGAAATTCTCCCCTGATCTGGGGCATTTATATCTTTAATGGACACAAACAGCCTATAAATGCTTGACCACCAATGCCATAGCTTACATAAACCCCTTAAACTAACCTTTAGGACACCAAAACCTGTTGGATTCATTCAGCCACATTTGTAATGCATAACCATCATTAAAAAGTAAGCAAAAAATGATTAAAATAATTCAGAATTTTCTCAAGTCAATGATAGAAGAAATAGGTTCATAGGTTCATAGGTTCATACTAGGCTATCTGCCCTAGGGCATTTATAAGCCTAGCCAGAATGTGTTTGGCTTTCGCCACCCATTTTAAATTTATTTTGCTATGCCCTTTTTCGAGGTTAGTATACTGTGCCTCTGTCTAACAGTGACACAGAAGTGATACCCGGGGTAAACCTACGATCTCCCATCCACTCATCAAGATTCCTCTTGAATAGAGTCAGTGAGGGACTCTGCCTAACCTGGACTGGGATTTTATTCCAGAGTGAAGGGAGCCTCTGGGTTATGAATCTGTCCCTCCAGCATGTCCTATTTATTTCAGTGCTGAGGTTCAAGTCTCTCGAGCGTAGCTCGATGGGATTTGGATTTTCTGAGGTGCAGCATGTCCATTAATTCCGGGTTGGACATGGCTTTATACATCAGGCACAGATCGCCTCTGAACAGGCGGTATGCCACTGAGTAGAGCTGGAGTTTCTTTAACCGGGCAGCATA
>NC_056727.1:328465664-328483164 GCF_019279795.1 Protopterus annectens
AATACAAGCTTATTTGTGACTTTATGTTTTGTATATAACAATAGGAATACTTCCCCAAGACTCACTTGGAAAGAAGACATAGGCCTAATGAAATTATAACAGTCAACAAAGCCAAAATAAATAACTATAAAATAAAAATGAGCAAGAATAAAGTACATAGTACAACAGCTACAAAATAATTCCAGTGCATCTATTGCAGGCATTTGCAGCACTATAAGTATTTTGATCAAAGATAGAGAGACAACTAGAGCCTAAGCAGTAATAAAAGAATATCCTATGCTTCTGGGCAAGACCTAGATAAATAAGCAAAGTAAGTTTTTAATAAAAGTGGTGAAAGAACTGACTGAAAGTATATATGTGCTGTAGCTATATGAAGGAAAAAACAGACTATAAAAGGCAAAGTCATTTCATGGGGTCTTAAAAAAGTTAGCAGCTAAGATGTATATTTGTTTCATTTGTTCTTGTTTTCAGTTGTTTCTTAGTTATTTCTTTTATGGATACCAGCCCTTTGTTTAATATCCCACAAATATTTTGTGAAGAAGATATGGATATCTCTCAATGGCACATGGAGAATAATTTTTTCACAAACTGAAGAATGGAATGTGACTACATTACCTCGGTTTTGAGATAGACATGTGGAAGAGAGGAACTGTAAAACTGATAACCCCTTTTCTTTGGTGGGCTATCTGATTACAGAAAATGTAATGGTGGAATTGCAAGAGGTGTGTGATAATCTGGAAAAGCTGATGGTTAAGGAAACAAATGTGTATTTGATCAATCTCAGCCCGAAAAGGTATTTAGAGCTTGATATTACCCCTAGGGGACTGCATGCTTTTAAGAACCCGAGTACCCTGTTTGATTCCACAGATGAAAATGATAAAACATTTTGGGGTCATTGGGTAGCAGCTGCACATTGCTGTTCAATCGAGTGGATTAATATATTGGTGGAATGTAATTTATGTAAACAATGTAACATCAAAGATGAGATACATGCTTTGTATACAGAACTGGGGAAACAGATGAGTGAATCATGTCTCGATGCCACTCTTTCTGATGTTAATGATAAACTGAAAATTTATGAAGCTGAACTGGTAGAAAAAAGAAAATAAAATTACAACAAGATTTGCAGGATTATAATCATGGCAAAGCTTTTCTGTGGAGGACCAATCAGAAACCTAGATGGCAGACAATGGGCCTATGTTAGAATGCAAGTCATAAGAAGCAACATGGTGTTTCGCTTCTTTCTTTGGAAGGTACGGAGTATACTACCAGTTGGAGAATGATAATAATTCCTTTCCTCCACTTCCATCAGCACAAGAGCCATTGAATTTGGAATAAAAATTTCAGAATCCTACCACAAAAGGTAAACAATTCAATAATTCAAATAAGACACGAGGAAGAAATGGGTATGGCAATTCAACAGAAGGGCAGAAGTTTCATAACCACAAGAGGGGGAGATGGCAATAAAGGTGAAACAAGTCTAAATTTTGAATTTGTTGGACCTTTTTTACTACCTCTCATTCCATGGTAGTTAATTTATCAGGTTTAGAATTAACTCATAAATATTTGGCTGCTCTAAATCTGGGACTCAAGTTCATTCCAACTGTTTTGCCACATTTGTATTTACTTAACTCATGCCCCCCAATGTAGCTCTGAATGTTTAAATTGTAACTCGCAATGGGTAAAGCCTAAGCTTTTTGATAGACTATGTCCTCACATTTCAAACAAATGTTCATATCTCTGGAATCACAGAGGTTACTAAAGAAGTGTAAATAGCAAACTCTTCAGCACAAACTATTTTTAAAGTGTTAGCATTCCTTAGGTTTGAGGTTTTAAACTGGATTTTATATGTCACAGTAAACATTGTAATTATTAAATGTATAATATTTTGTAAACATCTAAAAATATCTCAGAAACCACTCAAGTTACACACATATGGTTATTATCATTTTGTTCATTCAGCTGAGATTTTTTATATGAGGCTAAGCAGTTATGTCTGTATACCTTTTGTGTTGAGATATTTAGAAAAGCATGACATTTCTGACAATATAAATAAATACTATATCAAAGGCAATGACTATCTCTGTATCTGCACTAGACAGAGGTCAAATATCAATACATCTGTGTTTGCCATTGTATAAATTTTAAGATGAAATATTGTAATTCTTTGTATGGAGCATGGTTTTAAAATTATTAATGCAAATATGAACAAGCAATATTTGACATCTAGACACATCAGGATGTAACTGCAGAAGCACCTACAGGTATCACTCGGCTGTAAGGAGTTAAAAGTGATATTTTCCATTTGGTGCATAAGTTGCACTTGTTATATTACTTTTCACAAATTAATGATGAAGGTTTTGATGAAGTGATTCTCAATGATGAATTTAATGATAGTAGCAGTATAAATGATAGTTTTCACTCTTGTGTTTCTTTTTTTTTCCACATAATTTTATTGATTTTTATAAATACAGGTGTAGCAATACTTTTAAACAATGAAAATAAACCTAACTATATACAGTGTCCATAACAGATATGATTTTGACAATACATTCACATTTTATCTACAATTTTTTAAGTTTTAAGCAAGCCAGTTGTTTATGTGTCATTCTTAAAGTTATAGTTAGTAATTCTCTATTACATACAATTTTGGCAGTGATATAAATTTCACAAATGGTATAATTTTTTTACTTATCCAATTTGAGGTAATGTTTTTTCTTGCTATTGCAAGGAGGGACCAGAGTAGGTGCACTTGTGTACTTAGAATGTACTCTGGTACCGGAGCATTAAATAATAACAGTGAGTCAATCACTTCACATTTATCTGACCACAACACTTTTATAAAAGATTTAAATTCCAGCCAGAAAGGGATTACAGTTTTACATTCTATAAACATATGCACCCAGTCTGCACATATCGTTTCTTCACATTTCCAGCATTCAGATATTTTGTTTCCCGATATCAGTGCCACTTTATGAGGAGTAAAGAAACTTTTGTGAATTAATTTCCATGTGTAGATTATCCAAAAGGGAGATGATCTAGTATTACTAACTGATTTAAGTATTGCTGTTTTCTCCTTTTCTGAGAATCAGAATTTATTGACCTTTTCTGCATAATTCCATAGAGATTAATCTGGGGCTTGTATGTCTGTTCGTAGTGTTCTATATAATCTTGATACTGAAAACCTATCATTATTGCATAATGCATTAATTTTGTAAAAAAGTGTTAGAATTTTGGGTCTACGTGTGGATTTCACTATTTGACTTATTTTAAATTAATTTACTATATACTCTCTGAATGTTTGTATGTTTAGCCAATTGTTTTGATGTATGTTATATCTTGCTATAAGGGAGGTAGCCTCCTGAATATAATTGGAGTCAAGAAATTGGTACAATAACACTAATCCATTTCCTTTCATTTCTCCTATGTTTTCATTTTGTAAGAGTCCAAACATTTGTTTGTAAATACTATAGGAAACATTAAAAATAAAAAGTCTATTGTCTTGTAATCTTTGTTCATTATCTATGTAGTCAATAAAGGGAGAGAAATTTTCTTTTTTTACTTGTATTATAGCAGTAGTTTTTTATGACCAGATAAACTTTTTCTGCTTCAGAAAACATATTAGTGTTTATTGTTTCCCATTATTATCTACTAAAATTTTTTATGTAAGTTTTTCCAATTAGATGTGTACTTATAATTTAGCCATTGACTTATGACATTGAGAATGATTGATTCTGCATATAGTTCTAAGTGTGGAAAAGCTATTCCACCCACTTCCCAATTTCTGTAGTGCCAAGCATGACTAATTCTTGTTTTTTTTGGAAACCATAGAAATTTAACTAATAAAGAGTTAAGTTGCTTCATTAATTTTTTTGAAGGGGAAGCTATTATAGTTTGGAAGATATACACAGTTTTAGGTAATATAATCATTTTAACTAAGGTTAACCTTTCTTCCATGGTAAAGAACATTTTATTCCATTTTTAAGTGGTCCTTGACCATGTTTATTAACATTGTGTAATTTATTTGTATAGTATCTTTCCAATTTGTTTTTATATATATCCCTAAATACTTAAACATAGTATTCATCCAGTTAAAACTACTGTATTTTTCAAGGATGGGTTTTTTTTTTTGTTCAGCAAAATAGTTTCAGTTTTGTTATGATTAAAATTTAAACCTGAAATATTTTCAAAATTATGTAGAGATTTTATAATATGTTCAATTGAAGAGTCTATGTCCCCAATTGTTAATAAAATATCATCAGCAAAGAGCTGAATTTTGGAATTATAATTTGCATTAATATAAAAGCTACTTATTTTGTCATTAGTTCTTATGTAATTAGCTAAGGTTTCCACTGATATAGCAAATAATAAAGGAGATAGAGGACACCCTTACTTGGTGCCTTTCATTATTTTAAGTGGACCTGACAAAAAACTCCAATTTTAATATATGATATAGAAGTGGTATATCATTTGCTTAACAGTTTTATAAAATCTGAGGAAAAGTTATATATTTCTAATACTTTAAATAAATACGGCCAACTTATAGAATCAAAGGCTTTATCCAGATCCAAGCTAATGATAGTTAATTCCTTTTTCTTTTTGTTTGCATAGTCAATGAAGGTTAAAATTCTAATGACATTATCTTGGATCTTTCTGTATGAGATAAACCCTGTTTGATCATCTTTTATTATTTTTGGCAAAAATGTGATTTAATCTATCTGCCAGAATTGATGTAAAAATCTTGTAGTCCACATTCAAAAGAGAAATAGGGCGATAAGAAGACACTAGATTAGAGTCTATGCCATGCTTTAAGATGGGTGAAATCATGGCATACTTCCATGAAGGAAAAACATTTGGCCAGATTCACGAACAGCCAAATTCCGTGCAGGAACAGTATAGCGCTCCTGCATGCAATATGGCCACCGTGCGATCCAGGATAGGGCCGTTTTCACTTGCACAAGCTGTTCCTGCATGGAATTCCATTCAGTATGCAAATCACCTCATTTGCTGGTGAAAACCATGCAAATGAGGTGATTTTGTGATCCAGCAAGCTGAACGGATTCCATATAGGAACAGTGTCAGTGCAAAAATGTATTCGGCTAGTAGCTGAATACATTTTTGCATCTGACAAAACGGAGGCATGACAGCTCATGAAAAGCATGTATTATGTAGAACAGACAAGCCAATGGCCAAATGTAAGGCCATTGGCATTAAAAGCAACATAATTTTTGTAAAACTAAAACTTTTATTTTTTTTGGCCGATCTTATCCGTTTAAGCTAAGGGTAGCGGCGCGCAAACACGGGGTTGCCAAAAATAAAAAAAAAAAAATTAAAAAAGGGGGAAAAACTGCCATTTAACAATAATATGCATTCTGCCATTATACTCAATGGCAGGCAGAATGTAAACAAGAGAAGGGAGCACTGGTTGCCAAGGGGAAAGGGTGCACTTGGGAATTGTAACTATGGATCTGCACACTGGGGTATGCAAATGAAGGGACCTATACTGAATCACAGATTTCTACCTACTGGAAGCCTGCACCTAATTATGCAGGTGCAGGAATAGGGAACCATGTAGGCAGGACAAGAGGATGACTTCAGTACGGGGTGTGTCATGCTTGGTGTAAACTTACTGGAGCCCTGTGGCCCGTGTTTGCAATTAGCTAAGCAAAGTTAAGGAAGGTGTGTGTGTCTCACATTGTTGGGCACTTTTTTCCCTGCCTAAATGGTTGTGCATGCCATGCACCAGGTTTTAAACAAAGAAAAACAGGAAATATCAGCTCAGTTCACATGTGAGCACTGGTTATGCAAGCCAGACCTCTGGGCTTAAACAGGAAGGCAATGGGAAGGGAAAACAGCAGTAGGAAGGCAATCAAGAAGAACTAGCATAGCTGGCAGGTGAAATGTATCAGAATCAGCCAATTACACAGGTAGCATCCCAGCCCAGCACGCTACTATAAACTCTGCAAACCCCTTTCACTGTGTTTTTTTCCCCACAAACTCTACATGACCGATGTACACAGACGGGGAAATTTTACCTGACAAAACTAACAAAATTATAGGGGCTGCTGTCACTCTCATACATCAATATGTGCAAGAGGCTGAGGGTGGTGAGGATGTGAATGTTGATGACCATCCCACAGTGATGAGGAGGAGGAGAAGAGTGTACAGACCCAGGGTAACCTACCAGGGCCTACATGAACTGGAAATAGTGGAGTGCTATAGGGTGGACAGGGACATTCTACAGCAAATTGTTGAGCTGTGCCAGCCCCACCTCACACACAGAACCAACAGAGGGGAACCCATCCCAGTGGATACCAAAGTACATGTAGGCTTAAGAATACTAACCGCAGGTACCTTCCAAAGGGCAACTGGGGATATCATGGGGACCTCACAGGCATCAGCATCCAGGGTACTCCACCAGTTCCTGAATGCCATGTCAGCACATGCCGGTCAGCACATATATTTCCCCATCACCTGTGAGGCGTTGACCAGCAGTATGCTTCTCTTCCACCAAATAGCAGAATACCCTGAGGTAGTGGGTGCTATAGACTGCATGCACATACACATGAAAGCACCACCTGGTGAGCGGGGTAGGGTCTACATAAACTGCAAGAGCTTCTCCTCCATCAACTGCCAAGTTGTGTGCGATGCCCAGGGCATTATCTTGAATGTGTGTGCTGGCAGCCCTGGAAGCTATCATGACTACCGCATCTGGCATATGACACAGCTGTACCAGTCATTTGCCAGCGGGGACATCCCATATGGCCACCTAGTGGGGGATGCTGGCTACTCACTGAAGCAATGGCTGATGGCACACCTTAGAAATGCACACACCTGAACAAGAATTCCATAATGAGGCACACGCACAAACCAGAATCATAATAGAGCATGTGTTTGGGATGCTCAAGTCACGGTTCTGCTGCCTGGACATATCCAGTGGAGCCTTGCAGTACTCTCCAGCTACATGTACACAAATGTTCATAGTATGTGCCATGCTACACAATATGATCCTGCAGAAACAGCTGCAGCAGGAACAGCATGGGGCAAGGCCACAAAGCCCCCCACCATTGCCAAGGCCATCACAGGCACAGAGGGACTCAGAGGAGGAACTACCTGAGCCTGCCCATCTAGGCAGAAGAAGGCGTGCCCAGTATGCCCAGGCCTTGGCAAAGAGTCAACTCATAGTGCATACACTGACATGGTAGGGAACGAGGGAATGACACCTCTCTCTAACTCGCACATACAGTAAAAGGGATGACAAGCATGACACTACCTGTGCTTTTCCATATATAGGGAGTGTACTATGTGCATCCAACATAGTCATCCCTCCAGCACCATCCTCAATACTGGCCCAGCCACAAGATAAGTCACTCTTCCCATCAATTACTGAATGGAGTAGTATGCTCTGATAGTTGTATCTATGGTATGGATGTGAGCATGCAAGGGAATCGGGTGGCTGAATGGGATGGCAGCAGATACTGGACACCTATATGGGCAGCATGAAATCCATAACAAATATGGTTAAAACACACTAGGCAGTACTAGACAAGGTTACAAATCCCACTGCAGTACATGTGGCAGCCCAAATGTGTGTCCATAGGACACACACATTCATGTCAGTGAGGCTCATATTCCCACCACCAGCCTCAGCCCAGCCAGCAGGAGAGGTGTAAATGACCATAAAGAAAGGCTGGGCTAAGGCCTCCAATTGATGGCAATGGTGAACAGCCCCCCTCCAGACCTACACAGACAGACTGCAACAGGTCTGGCAGTTGTATGCTAGTTCTGAAGGGTACGAAGTCTGAAACTGAAATGTAGGTCAATAAAACCTAAGATCTGTACTCCACTGATATGCCTCCAGTTTGCATGATATGTCAGAATACAAAATGATGTGGAAGCCAGCAGAGTACCTGACATACAAGTACAGTCATAGCACAGTTTAAAGTTGTCAGGTGTGCCCCTCCCCCCCACAATCCTATGTAGAAATGCAGTAACATGTAAGTGTGAGGAGTAGTATCAGTGGAGCACAGATTACCCGTGCTGGCCAAATCTACAGGATAGACTGTTGCATGTGTACAATATGCAGGGATCTGTGTGTTAGGTTGCTGTGCGTTCAATATTGTCTGGAAGTGGTCAGCATGTAGTCATGGAGGGTTGTGTCTCGGTGGCCTATGGGCAGTACTGTGGTTGACAGGGCCATGTTCTGACAACTTCAGTGCCAAACACAATGCCTCTCAGCAATACCCATGTCAGCAGTCGTCCATACTCACTGTCCAGATGTCAATATATGCCACTGTCTGAAAGATGGACATGCCATGAATGTGGGCCCATACCTACACATAGTACACAGGTGGAAGTACCCTAGACAGAGTGCATAAAATTTAACTGTCAGCTGCATACAACATTGGAATTGTACAGACAGGTTAGCAGCACATTAGTTGTCCGTGTAGTATGGAATACTAATGAGTCTGGCCAATCACTGGCAGACCACAAAAGGCACAGTTATGAAGTAATGAGAAACTGCCTATGTCCCTGAACAAGGCAGCATAAGTGGAATGTCCCTGGTATGTCTGTGAGTCAGCTGCAAGTTGCTTCTATATCACACATACACTCAGCTCACCCCACCATCAGCCACAGGTTTATCACAGGTCATATCCTTGCTGTTGGGAATGAGTACAGTATGACCCCACATCTGTATCAGAAAATGCACAGAATGCAGAATGCTGAAGAGGTGTCCCATGCAGGTGTGTCCCTGCCTGCATCCAGACCAATGAATCAATATGGACAGGAACTATTGCTATTAAAACTTTGCACACTTACCCTGTCACCTAAGGGGAATCCACTGGCTCGCAGCCTGGGAATGTAGGAGTGACAGAATGCTCTGGCCTGCTACTGATGGCTTGCATCACTACCAAATGGCCTACAGTCTTCTGTCAAAGGCTTGTGCCTCACCCGTAGTGCCAATGTATGGTATCGCATGAGATCACAACTAACAACCTAACACAGTCAACAAAACAGAAATGCAAGGCCATGTTGGCAAATCCCAGTAGCCTGCCCCCCATGTCCCACTGCATGAACTGTGGAGCAATCCATAAATACCGCTGGGATGAAGGGTCAACTATAGGGCTACTTCTCAGATATCACTCGCATAATATTAGGAAGAGGATAGAATAACAGAGTGGGGGGGTATATACGAATGGACGTCATAGAGTGTGTGAAATCTGAAACTCTGATGTGTGCCCATACTACCCCTGCCTGCAAACCCAGTAATGGGTGGCTACAAACCTGTTCATAAACCAAAATGTGAAGGGGAACTGACCAGATATATGAGGCCTGCCTCTTGGTAACCTGGGTGAATCTGTACAGCTGAGAAGTATGGCCACAGCAGGATATGGCCATTCTGTTAAGTCGATATACGTACAAGAAGGGGATCCTCAGACACCATAGTACCAAACTGATGGACCATTTACACAGACCCATCAGCAAGTGTCTGTAGCTACCCCTCCAGAATGGCAGGAGTGTGCAAGAATGTGTAGGCTGTGGACCACAATACTGGACTCAGCTTCATTCATCTTGTATTTCCCAGTAAATAACTGTGAGCAAATAATTATATCTGTCAGTAGTTGATGACATAATAGATCACAGTGTAAAACAGTACATATGTCTGAATATATCTGTTAACAGCAACCATGTAACACAAGCAGCACAGACAGCAATAGTTAGAGTATCCCCCTATCTGTTACCCATTGTGACTCCGTATTGTCAACCAATCTACAGATATCCTGCAGAAACAGGTTGCTAGCTGCATGTGTAGAACACTAAACCCTGGACTGGAGTACAACTCTACCTGGAATGGATTCACACACTCAATACAGAAGGTCATACTGGGCATGCTCCTACACTTAAGAGAAATGAAGCCCATGTCTGACAACACAGTGGACTATACATATTTGTCATTCACAGATGTCTGTGCACACACACCAAATTGTACACCATTCATGCTTCACACACACATTGGATAGGAATACTCACACATATCCAAGGCCAACACACTATAATATGTCAGACATACAGATACAGAGATGTGGGGAAGAGAGAGACAGACAGTGACAGAGAGAATTCCATCATGAGGCCTGTCCCACCCACTACACATTTAATTGGCTGATATCACATGATGTGCTGATGTCAATCACTGTACACATTCCTTTTGGTAGCCCTCAGCCCTATAGTGTCTGTGGTGCTTGTGATAACGGTGTCACATGATAGTACAAATCAGTATTCATGTAGCATTTGTATACTCAGTCCTGTCAAACATAAAGTTGTGTGTGTGTGTTTCCAGAGGAATGATTTATGGCCCATTCACACACACTGCACTTCCCATTGCCCATGTTAGCACTCCTGCTGATGTCAGTCACCTTGAAATAAACCATCGGCCAAGTCACAACCCTATAATGTCCATGGTGCTTGTGATAACTGTGTAATGATGTAGTGTAGCAAACTAGTTAGGTAGGCATTCTAATCCTGGTCCTGGCAACTGTGATAATGTTTGTGTGTGTGAAGATGAATGACTTTGAGGCCATTCATACTCACTACACCTGCCATTGGCCTACTTTAGCACGCCTGTTGATGTCAGTCACCTTGAAATAACCCATTGGCCAAATATCAGCCGTATAAGCTCTGTGACGCTCATAATAACTGCATAATACTTAAGTGTAGCAAACTAGTTAGGTAGGAGTTCTAATCTTGGTCTTGGCAACTGTAATAATGTGTGTGTGCGTGTGTGCTTGCGGATTTGAATGGTTTTGAGGCTATTCACACTCACTACACCTGCCATTGGCCTATTTTAGCACACCTGCTGATGTGCTGATGTCAGTCACCTTGAAATAACCCTTTGGCCAAGTCTCAGCCCTATAAGCCCTATGGTGCTTTTGATAACTGTGTAATACTGTAGTGTAGCAAACTAATTAGCTAGGAGTTCTAATCCTGGTCCTGGCAGCTGTGATAATGTGTGTGACTGTCTTTGTTGACACCTGATTTTGTGGTCATTCACACTTCCTACACTTCCCTCTCCCCTCCTTTAGCACTGCAGCTGATGTCACTCAACTTCAAAGATACCTTTGGACACCTCTCCAATATATAAGCTCTGTGCCACCTACAATAATTGTGTAATACTGTAATACCAATACATAACTAGGTAGGGGTTTGAAACACAGTACAGGCAAATGTGTGTGTCAGCAGTATCCTGTGTGGGTGTTGCTGTGATTGTGTAATAACAGGATCCATTGCAGGGTGGATTTTGCTACATTCTCATATTGAGGACCCATATGTCCCAATGTCACATTACAAGGCCAACAGTTGTCAAACACCACAGAGGTTGTTGTAGATAATCCACAGCCATAAATGTATATATAGGCAACCATTTTAATACCCAGAAATCTCTCTCCACCCACAGATCATACACAAACAAGCTTGGCTCTTTCTCTCATCCTTTCTTTCTTTCCCTCTGTCTGTCTGTCTTTCTCTCTCTCTCCCCCTCTCTGGTAGATGTGGAAAAACACATCTGTTTTGCATAGGAAGGAGCTTGACATTGGTAGGTAATGCTCATGAACAGCTGATGGCCTGTGCACAAAATGGAGTCCTCCATCTGCTAATTGCATGTGGAACAGCTGTGGTATCATTCCTACAGCCAATTGTATGGAACCACATTCCTAAAAGTAAGTGCTGGAAGTGGGTGTTGGCCCTTTTCCTTCACTGTGAGCAGGACTCCATGTGGGTGTGTGACAAACAGCATCACAGAGGGTGGCTGGAAATACCTCTTACAACAAACACTGTGGAGATAAGCCATCAAACTGGAGGGGGATGTTCCAGACATGGGGACAGAATGTAAGTATTGCTGTTCTACATTTGAAGTAATGTTGGTTTAACAGGGTTTGTGTGGATATGGCTGTTCTGCATGACTTAAAGTCTGGCATGACAGTGTTATGTGGTTGAAAAAACTCTCACCTGTAATGCTATCTGCAGACTGGCCAGAGTTTAGAGTCTTAGATTTGGTGTGTTACTCACACATTTTCTGTCCTTATAAATGCAGTAGCATACTCTGATGATTGTAGTCAGTAAATGGTAACATCCATGTGTGTTACTGACGTCATATCCCTCAGAAGAGATATGACACAACAAACCCTGTTACACCAGCAATGTTCTCAGTTTATAACTGCAATATGTCCTCTGTACCCCAAGTCTGTCACCCTTTGTTCATATGCCATGCAGTAAGAGGTGAATATGTACAGTATACCATTATTTACTGACATAATTCCTGATATCAAGCCAGTGATATATCAGACTGCCAGACATGCAATGTATAGGAGGCCTAATATTTGAGGACAAAACCTGGACATTCTGTTGTAGTCTGTACAGTAGTGAGGTCTGTGTACTTCTGGTGATTGTTGACAGAGTGTCTGTATTATGTAGCCGTGTATTGTGATTAGGTTATGTGGCCTGTGTACAGACTTGGGTAGATGTCAATTTTCTTGGTCCTGTTCTATCCGATGTTGCATGCTGCTCCAGTTTTTGAAACCCTATCAGCCTATATGTTTGTAGGGCCAGACTGAGACATGTCCCATACCACAGTCAGGCATCAGACTACACTGTGAATTGGGCCAGCATATGTAGGGTTAGTGTGTGAGTGGCAAACATGATGATGACTGTTGTTCACACAGTCCATATACTGTAATATTACTTAGGCTTACCATTATGTGACTGTGACTGTGTTGAGATTGCATGTAGGTATGCACTTTCACACTGGTGTCTGTTACTGTGTGCTGTTACACGCTTGTAGTACCTGCTATA
Organism: Protopterus annectens; assembly: GCF_019279795.1. NCBI lineage: Eukaryota > Metazoa > Chordata > Ceratodontiformes > Protopteridae > Protopterus > Protopterus annectens. The sequence continues at coordinate 328,478,511 of NC_056727.1, forward strand.
TTTGCAATTACATGTGTATTCCCCCATAGGTAAATTGTGTTAGTGTTGTGGCAGTCTGGCTGTAGTGTAGACAGTGCTTGGTGACATGCCCAGCAGCTCAGTGTATTTACCCTAGTGTGATTTTATGTACAGATATTTGTCAAATGTACTGTTGCCTGGCCACCATGCATGTTGTGCATTTCTGACAAAGCAGTGAGTTGTTGTGAAGATGTATGTGACTAACTAGTAGGAAGTATGTGGCCTAGGACCTCTGCTCCTCCAGTTAATAGGTGTTAGGACAGACAAGAAGGTGTGAATGCATCAACTGTGTGAGCTTATCTAGTCCAGTATGTGTGATATATCCCCATTTTCATGGCTTTAAACATCCCCTTTGTCAGGCTTGTTCCACATTTCTTGCACTAAGGAGTTTTGTGTATACCTCCTAACTGACCAGATTGTTTCAGACTGTCCATGTTTATTGCTCATATTTCTTCTGTATTCCACAGGATCAGAACTGGGATTTGTGTGGTACTTCACTATGATGATTTTATGATGTCTGTCAGTAACTGATGGCATACATTTCAGTTTCAGAAGAGCCTCCGTTCACAACATATAAGTTGACACAACCCATATCACTGTAGCAACATTCTACATTTATAACTGCAATACATACATTACGTTCCTTTGCACTAAGAGGTTGAGAGTTATGGTGGTGAGGTATGACTCCACTACATGTCATGGGCATATGTTATATATATGTACACACACACACATATATATATATATATATGTGTGTGTGTGTGTGTGTGTGTGTGTGTGTGTGTGTGTGTGTGTGTGTATATATATATATATATATATATATATATATATGTATATATATACATGTATATAGAGAGAGAGAGAGATGGAAATATCTATATATATGTATGTGTATATATATATATATATATATATATATGTATATATATGTATGTATGAATATATATATATATATATATATATATATATATATATATATATATATATATATATATATATATATATATATATATATATATATATATATATATATATATATATATATATATATATATATATATATATATATATATATATATATATACACCTTCTCAGATGTATCCCACCATATTAATCTGAAATGTGTATATTTACATATAAGAACATGACTGATTCAACACTATTTTCACTTACAAGTACTAAACAATTGTAGTAGTCAAAGCAGTTGTTCACTACTATTCAGTATGTGTACTGAATGATATATTTGAAAAACCAACAGACATCCTCACAGCTCAGATGGCTTAGTAGTGAAATGCTGTGACTATAGTGCCCAGGGTCCTGGGTTCAAGGCCTGTATGGGCTATTTGTTTTGTTGCTGGACAGAACAAGGGCTGATGAAGACATTGTGATTAAGGTGCTTTAAACTGGCTTTAAGTGGGTTTGTGTGAATCTAAGTGCTGCTAACGTATGGTTAAACAAATAGGCACTTACATTGTATAGGCTTCGCTTACCAGTGCGCAAATCTGCTTAGCATTTACATTTAAGCAATGCTTACACCTTCTAAGCATATCTCAGCCCTGGTAACCAGTGATCATATTCCAGTCTGATAAAATAGCAGGGTAATGACATCTTTAATAAGTGTATTTCTTTTCCTGTACATAACATGTTTCTATGTGCTGTCATTACAGTTGCAAGAGGTGTGAGTATACTGTATGGGACACCTGGGTATACATGGGTAGTACCACAGTCTTTTCTCTTTGGATTTGTTTCATATATGGGTAGTATCCCGGGTTATATGCAGTCACACTTGCATGTTACACCAGCTGCAGCACACTGGTTGACAGAAATAGTTTAACACATATTGTATTATTACGTTAGTACTTTTAACAGTGCTTTTTCAAGTAAGAATAGATTGCAGATTGTAGTACTGGAACCATACACCCCTGCATGAAAAGCTGGACTCTGAGTACTGGTGTTTGAGCTGTATGTTTATATGTAACTCCTATTGGATATTGATCTGATATGTTGATATTAACTGTAGACTACTATGTTTTTGGACATGTCATTGAGGACTACTGCCATGTAGTAATAGCACATCTTTCAGTTTCAGATGTGTATCGTGCAAAACATTCATTCTAATGCATAACCTGTTGGCTATCTACTTACTGTCTGCCCTCTGTACAGATGTGCAAATGTCAGATATTGCTACGACCATACCATTATGTAGGTCCCCACATTAAACTGTGCTGTGGGCCTGGACACTGCTGCTAGTTCCGACATATGGGACATTCCTTAATGTGGGCTTGCCCCATTTTCTTGCCTGTGTGAGGGACATTCAAGAGGCGGTGCCTACAGATTCACATATAGTGGGTGTCAATATGTCACAGGACAGGACATGTGGAGACAGCCAACCGACATGGGGGACATATCCCCAGATTTGTGAACAGATTCTATGCCATCAGTGCTGTTATACACATGGTGGATTGAAAGATTGACAGGGTTTGTGTGGACATGCATTTAGTGTGTGACATCACGACTCACAGTGATATGTCTCTGACATACCTCTCCACTGGCACGCTGTCCACAGACTGGTCACATGTCTGCCTGTTATGTTTTGTGTGTTCTCCAGACAGTTGGTGTCCTTGGTAAATCAGTTGTGGACTCTAGGGAATGCAGCCAGTAAATACTCACATCTATGGGCATTACCGACATCATATTCCTCATAAAGGATGTAACAACAAACCCAATGACATCTGCAACTATCTCAATGTATGACAGCAGTATGTCCAATCTACTTCTGTGTTTGTACCTCTGTTTCCACCTACTTAGTGAGTGGGGAATGTTATCAAATGCTTTGGCCAGATCAGTGTAGACTGTATGTGTCACCTTGCCTTCATCCACAGCTCAGGTTACTGATACCAAGAAGTTGACCAGGTGGAATGAGCAGGTATGACCTACCCTTCACAAAAGTAAACTGTGTTGGTCTGCAGATTCCCATATCCCTGTTTATTAGGTGCATGATGAATTCCATAGCTTTACATAACAGACTTGTCAGGCAGTCGGGGGTGGTATTTCTCAGGGTCTGTAGTTACATCTCATTTGTGGAGAGGAGTGACTGTAGCAGTGTACAATTCAGTAGGGACAGTGACTGAGTTGAGGCTGTGCTTGAACAGGACACACAGGTAAGGTGCCAGGTCATTCTGTAGTTCATGTAGAACACAGCCAGGGATATTCTCATGTCCCATAGAAGCTGTATTCTTGGCCTTGGACAGTGGTGTTTTAACCTGTGCTGCAGCAATACTGGGTGCCAGGTGGTGTACTGGTATTGTGATAGGTCCTTTGGTGGGCAGTGAGGGGTAATGTTTGCAGTCAAGATGCCAGCCAGTATATTGGCTGTATTTGTTGGCTCAGTCTGGGAGGTTCCATTGTCTAGTAGCTCAGAACAAATCTTGCTATTGCCATGGAGATTCTTAACATAACTGTATGAGTCCTTGTGGTTGTCTTCACTATGTGCACCAATTCTGTTCTCACATCTAACTTTGCAGTATTTGATGAGGCATCTCAACCTTCAATTGAGGCTGGTAAGGGTTGATTTCCAGTCTTGGGACTTCATGTTATACCATATTGGTTCCCTCCTTCTTTTTGGTGGGGAGTGAGGGGTAATGTTTGCAGTCAAGATGCCAGCCAGTATATTGGCAGCATTTGTTAGCTCAGTCTGGGAGGTTCCATTGTCTAGTAGCTCAGAACAAATCTTGCTATTGCTATGGAGATTCTTAACATAACTGTATGAGTCCTTGTGGTTGTCTTCACTATGTGCTCCAATTCTGTTCTCACATCTAACTTTGCAAGTATTTGATGAGGCATCTCAACCTTCAATTGAGGCTGATAAAGGCTGATTTCCAGTCTTGGGACTTCATGTTATACCATATTGGTTCCCTCCTTCTGTTGTACAGTGTCTGTATGGCAGGGGACCACCAGATCAGTTTCCTTTTATTGTTGGTGAGGGTCCTGGTTGTAGTGGGTATGGCAGTACCCATGCATTTGTGTACATGTTTATAGTGCATTGTTGTTTGATTCAGTTGTCATGCACCTAGTCTCCATTTGCATGGCTGCCGTTTGGTTACCCACCTCTGTTGTTATGAGGCCATATTCAGTATTGGAAAGGCTTTTCATGGTGGTTACCTGTGCAGGGGGGCATGGGAGGGCCATGGATTTCCAAAGGTGATTAATTTGTATTCAGATATAACAAGGGGGAGTTGACTATTGGTGTTGAGCAACAGTTGCCCATGTTAGGAACGACCAGGTCGATGTAATGGGCATGTACATTGGTACATGAGTAACTTTCCCAGTTAGTGGTGGGGTCATTGAAGTCAACCAGTATGTGAGTGTTAGGTTGGACAATATTATCCTCCAGGGTGTTTAGGGGCATGGAGTGTGAGTGTTGGGACATGTTTGAGGACCTATAGCAGGCTACGACCTGAACCACTATCCTACCCAATGTTAGCTATGCCTACAGGAGCTGTAATGCCTAAGTTGGTCAACACTCTGGAGGTGTGTGCCTCCTTAATGAATATGGAAACACCACCACCTTTGGCGCTTCAGTCACAGTTCTGCAGCCAAGAGATGTGGAATGGGTAATAGGCTGGTAGTGCAGGGG
>NC_056727.1:328488164-328490664 GCF_019279795.1 Protopterus annectens
TATCTGGTTTCATGACCCTGATGTTTTCTTTTTTCAAATGGTTAATAAACCAGATTTCGTATTCATTTAAATTGACTAGGTGTGGTTGTATTCCTTGGAATTGTAAAGTTCTAAGGTCTTTCTCAACTAGTTCTTCATAAAGTTTAATTAAAGGGTATACAGGTGGATTAAAAGTGCTGGTTCTACAAAGCCCTGAATTAATGTAGGGCTGCCCTTTAAAGTAATGTGCTAGGTTTAAATTTCTAGCAAAGTGTTTTAATTCAACTAAAATTTGGGATATATTACAGGAGCGTGCGGGGACAAACTGGAAACCCCGGGTAAATAGATCGAAAGTTAAGTCTGTAATTTGTAAATCAGTATAGTTGCATATAATGAAGTTATCTTTTTTAACTATAGCACAACTATTACCTACAGTGTTAGAAAAATTGTGTTGTAGAAGTACCATTTCAGGGATTGTGGGAGTATCATTTAACCATGTTTATTGCTCCACATGTGTGGGGATTGTTTCTGTCCCCATGCCCCCGTCCTGCCGGGGGGATGCTGAAAATCCTGATGGGAATTCTTTCTGCCTTTCTCAGCTAACCTCTCACTCCTACGGGGGGGTTCATGAGTAACTCTAGAATGGAAATCAGCCCCCTTGCTTTGGTTACTTTGGTTGTCCTGTTTATGTTCCCACCGAGTCCTATTAGGAGAGGGATAAGCTATTCCTTCTCTGTATTCTGCTAAATCCCTGTCTAACTTACGTATTTTTCTGTTAAGAATTTTTATGCAAAATTGATCGACTTCGTTAAAAACATTGTCATATTCAAACTTCACAGTTAAAAAATTGTTGTCAGTAACAAGAGAATTATTTAGAACATTTAACTCGTTTATAAGAGTATCAGTCACATCAAGATAGTGAAGTTCGTGCTTGTTAATATTATGAGTGAACACCAAGAAAGAGGTAGTGGAATTGATGTAACTAAAAAAATCCAAAAACTGATTGAAAGTCCCATTCCATAAAATACAGATGTCATCTAGGTATCTTCTATAATGGGTTAGATGTTGATTAAAAGATAAACTCTATGCGTACAAAAGCAATCAACTCGAGATTGAGTATCTAAGGGAGTGTGTTAATGTGAAACGCATACCAAAGGGTTTGCGTTTTTACAAGTTCCCCAACAATGTTCAACCGGGAACTTTATATTACAAAAAACTGTGTGAAATTTTCGACAAAGCTGGACTGGAAGTTCTAAATGTGATGATTTTAGAGTATGAAGCGAAGGCTGATACTCTTATAAACGAGTTAAATGTTCTAAATAATTCTCTTGTTACTGACAACAATTTTTTAACTGTGAAGTTTGAATATGACAATGTTTTTAACAAAGTCGATCAATTTTGCATAAAAATTCTTAACAGAAAAATATGTAAGTTAGACAGGGATTTAGCAGAATACAGAGAAGGAATAGCTTATCCCTCTCCTAATAGGACTCGGTGGGAACATAAACAGGACAACCAAAGTAACCAAAGCAAGGGGGCTGATTTCCATTCTAGAATTACTCATGAACCCCCCCTGTAGAAGTGAGAGGTTAGCTGAGAAAGGCAGAAAGAATTCCCATCAGGATTTTCAGCATCCCCCCGGCAGGACGGGGGCATGGGGACAGAAACAATCCCCACACATGTGGAGCAACAAACATGGTTAAATGATACTCCCACTATCCCTGAAATGGTACTTCTACAACACAATTTTTCTAGCACTGTAGGTAATAGTTGTGCTATAGTTAAAAAAGATAACTTCATTATATACAACTATACTGATTTACAAATTACAGACTTAACTTTCGATCTGTTTACCTGGGGTTTCCAGTTTGTCCCCGCACGCTCCTGTAATATATCCCAAATTTTAGTTGAATTAAAACTCTTTGCTAGAAATTTAAACCTAGCACATTACTTTAAAGGGCAGCCCTACATTAATTCAGGGCTTTGTAGAACCAGCACTTTTAATACACCTGTACACCCTTTAATTAAACTTTATGAAGAACTAGTTGAGAAAGAACTTAGAACTTTACAATTCCAAGGAATACAACCACACCTAGTCAATTTAAATGAATACGAAATCTGGTTTATTAACCATTTGAAAAAAGAAAACATCAGGGTCATGAAACCAGATAAGGGTGGCGGGGTCGTCCTGATGTATAATTCCAGCTATGATATTTACATCCATGATATGTTACAGGATAATGAACAATATGAAATAGTATCTAGAAATGAAGTTAACTTAGCCTCTTCCAAAATCAAATACACGCTCACTGACCATCTGCTCCAAGGAGCTATAAATGAAAAACTGTTCAACTACCTACATGTTGAGAAACCTAAAATACCAGTAATCTTTGGGATTCCGAAAATCCACAAAGGTTTGGACCCTTTGAGATTTAGGCCCATTATTTCAGGGGCAGGGAGCATCACCGAACCCCTAGGTAAATTCATTGACCATGTTACTAAGCAATTTATCCCACTTTTA
>NC_056727.1:328495664-328515664 GCF_019279795.1 Protopterus annectens
TCATGCAGTGCATACCTTTCAACTTAGTTTTACTACTACTTGACACCACTGGGATGTGTGAGTGTCTTTAGTACGTGTTGAGCCTTCACCTAGAACACACTACACCCATGTAGACATCAGTGCTGTTCACCTGTACAGCACTGTGGCAAAACCTAGGGAACATAACTACAAACTGTACAGAGTTTTCACAACTATTTTGATATGTGGGTCATACTCCCTGTCTGCTGCACATACCTCCTATGTTGGTCTGGTGCATTACTGGTTTGACCAGTGGATTGGTGATGTTATACTGTGATTTCCAGTTGTCATAACCTTCAATACTTGAATGTGAAAATAAGGAGATTTCCTCAAACAACTTCACAAATTGACAGTGTATATAGTAAGTGTACACACCCCTCTTAACATGCAAGGGTTTTGTGACATATCACATGAGACTACATGAATATTGCCATGAGATTTCTACCATTTTGTATGACATGTAACCTGTGCATTCTGAATGATAAATATACACATCACGTAGGGGTGGCATATCGTACATGTTATTATTACAATAGCTTTGGTAAAGCATCTGCTACTCTCAGTACAGCAGTCAGTCCTCTTGGGGTAGTGTTTCTCAACATGGCACATCTAAACATGGCAATGTTTGCAAACTCTCCCTTGACAAGCAACTTCAAATCTGTCCAATTGCAAGGCCATCCCCTGTGCACAGCACTTGTCAGGTCAACACACAGACTGTGTTTCATATGTAGGTGTGACCTCTGGCTTGGCCACAGCAGACTGTTGATTGTGTTCTTGTGAATTCATCCTTTTGCTCATTTGGATGTAGGGTGTGGCCCATTGTTGTGTGCAATGTTGGGATACCTCCCCATCCACAGCTATGTGCAGACACCAGACAGATCATAGCCACAAGGGACTGGTGTTTGGAAGTGGTCATAATACAATCCAAATTGTCTACAGCCCCAGTTCAAGCTGGTGGACAGCAAACCCAAAGCAGGACACTGCCATCACCCTGCTTCACTGTGTTGGTAGTGCTGTTCTGCTGTTGTGCAGTGTTGTTACTGTGCCAAACCAGCATGACCAAATTGTACACAAAGAGAGTTCATCCCTGGTCTCATAACACCTTCACACATTACCACACATGCATTTTGAAAAGTTGATGTATTGTTGTCCAAACATTACCCAGAACTGGCTGTTGTTTGTTGTGAGGAACAGCTGCCATCATCAAAACACACCCTATACCCAAGACATGTGGAGTTCACAGAAGACTGTTGTTGCATGTAGTACACACCCAGTACTTGCCAGAGATGTCTGATACCCCTTTCACTGTTGCTGTATGGCTCTTGGCAGCCTCCCTGGACATTTCTGGGATGATTTTCCCAACATATGTGTAAGGATATCCACTTCTTCAAGCTGTCACTGTTGCACCATCTCTTATACACCTTTTGATGACTATCTGTACTGTGTTCCATGGCATACACAATACTGTGTGTATGTGCCCATAGCATTCAATCCCTTTGCAGCATGTTTGACAGTATGCGAACCATGGCTTTTGCTGTAGCAGGCAACTGTGGGTCTGTGTTGGGATAATCCTGGTATGTGAGCTGACTGTTATATGCAGGTACTGCAGGAGTCCATGACTGATGGCAGGTGTGTACTCAAGCTGATCAACTGCTGTGGTTGTATCACATGCTGATGTACCCCAGTATGAGCTTCCTCCTGCCCACACATATGCATCTAGCTTTTTGGACTGTTTCCACTTCACATACATGTCCCCCTAACAGAGTTGTATGTTTCACATTTGCATTGTACAGATTATAGGTCACATGACAGGTTGCATGGCTTTGGTCTTGTGTATTGTGCTCACATTGTCATATCTCACACATACTTGGCATGGTGACGTGTGCACACCTTTTATGTGCACTGTCTCACAATACTGTATACAACATGTTTCTACTATTGGCACTCTGTCCCCACATTTTGGAAATCATTATCCATATGTCCTGCAATAACAGGTTTGTGAGTTATGCTACTGATATGTGACATCTCATGCAAATAGTCCCCTGTGATATCATGCAGTGAACGCCATCACAGGTGATCTTGCAGATACATGCCATTTGCTGACTATAACAGTTCAGTGCATGGCCACATGCATGTTCTTAAAATGCCTGGGGTACTGGTAAGCCACAACAATAAGATCTCATACTTACCAGCCTCAGGGTGCTGTGCCTCATGTTGATGAGAAGTACCTAGTTAATGTGAGGGAGAGGTATTGTCAGCAGCTTTACAATAGCCATTGGTCCAGGAGCAATGCTATATGTACGCACAGGTACAGTCTACACTATGATATTACACTATTTGCTATTCTTCACCTGAAATGGACACGTGCATTACTAAACCCCACCCAGTGCTCCATTTTGCAATGACATCTGCATCTAAAGACTGTTACTACACAGTTGAAATGTAACCTCAGTACACTGATGTGGACTTTTGCCTTACCTGGACACTTCTCGCCGGTTTCCTGGGTGGCACCCACTTCCATGACAGCTACATCTTGTAGTGGTTGTTCTCTGTGAGCCACCCCAAGGTTGGCAAGGAGTTCCTCCATTGCTGTAAGTGGGGCCTCTCTGGCTGGCCCCCTACCAGTAGCAGAATGGTCCCTTGCCACCTCAGCAGCCTGTTGCCGTGCACGCCGAATCAGGTCAGTTGCTCTGTGCCTGACCTGTTTATACATGCAGCCATGGTTCTCCAAGGTGTTCACTCTCTGTGTAAAGTCTTCCCAAAGGGATGTCCTCTCCTGCTGATGTTGGTGACCCTGACTGAAGAGAATGTGGTAGTGTTCCAGGATGGCCTCAGTTATGGCTGCTGTCTCCTGGACATCATAGGCTGGAAGCCTCTGCATCACACTTGAAAGACATAAACAGGGAAAAACACAACACAGGACATCAGACATTGTCCATAGTTCTTTACAGAGACAGCTAACTAGTAATGAGTATCAGTAGCCATGACATTACATCAAATAATACTTCAGTACCTAACAGCATTGTATAGACATGCATAGCATTATGTGTAAGCAGGTAGTTTGCACCTGATTAATGGTGAGGGTAGGGGTGCATGTGGTGTGCATATCCTTCTATACTGATGTTGAGCCAGGGGGGTGATGTTTGTCCTAAACATGTCCAAAGCAGGTCATCATTAGCTATGGTGTGTGTGTGTATGTGCTGTGGCTGACCTCCATTACAGGGTGGGTTGTATAATTGCCTGTGATACCACAGACATATATGGGGATGGCCTTCCGATTGCTCTAAGTGGATGTGTCCAATTTGTACTCATACTCAGCATTACACTAATGCACCTGTGACCTACTATGCTCAATCAGACACAGGTTGACATGTTGCCCAGATGGTGACTGCTCCTACACATGTGGTGTTTGAATGAAGAAGTACAGGGGAGTATGCAGAGAAAGGTGTTGGCAAAGGAGAAGTGGGACTGACAGACAGATGTAGAGAGTAGACATGAGTATAAAAAGATGGGGTGCATGGCAAAGAGAGTGTTGGACATGGCTATGAATATGGAGTCTGACATACAAATGTGGAGTCTGAAGTTGTCTGTAATGTTGGATAGCACGGATGATGTATAGGGCTTGTAGCTATTGGCTAGACAGAGGCACATAGCTAGGACGGATGTGCAGCACAAAAGGTTTATAAAGGAATATGGGTGAAACATGCAAGCTATGAGTGGGTTTAGAACATATGGAAACATCACTTTGATGGCCTGTTCCATGAAGAAAATGGGGGAGGGAGGGAAGGTTGGCTGAGGTGGATATGGTTAATCAGGAGGAGCAACATATTATCAAGGAGAATGTAAGGCTAGCTATGAGGAGGTTTGACAGTGGAAAGACTGTTGTTCCAGGTGACATACCTGTGGGTGCCTGGAGGTGTTTCTGAGACATGGCAGTGGTATTTTTAACTGGATTGTTTACTGTAATCTTGGAAAGTGAGAGGATGTGTGAGATGTTGGTGAATATGTATGGGTATGGCTTATCTGAACCAGGGTGGTCTGCAGAGCTGTAGTAACAAGTGAGGGATAACATTGATCAGTCACAGGATGAGGTAATGGTGAAGGGTGGTGGCAGCTAGGTTAAGAACATGGTGATGATTGATGATTTGCAGTATGCTTTCATGCCATGTAAGAACGGTACTAATGCAAATTTTGATCCACAAGTGTTGATGGAGCTCTGCACTGAGGCTGAGATGCAGCTGAATTGTGTCTATGTGCACCTACAGAGAGCATATGACATGCTGCTTGGAGAGTAGTTGTGGTATTGTATGTGGAGGTTAGGGGTGCCAGAGGAGTCTGTCAGACATGTACAGTATATGTAGGAGGCTAGTGTGACAGCAGTGATTTCTGGTTTTGACATGACAGATGGATTTAAGGTGGAGGTTTGAGTACATCAGGGGTCAGCTGTGTGTCCTTTCACATTTGCAGTGATTAGGGACAGGTTGACAGACATGATCAGACAGGGGCCCCTGTTGACTGTGCAGTTTGCAGATGACATTGTGGTCTGCAGTGAGATTAGGCGACAGGTTGAGTAGACCCTGGGGAGGTGGGGTTATGTTGTATAGTGGGGATGGAATGATGGTCAGCAGGACTAAGTAAGAATACATGTGTGCGAATGGGGTGGGGGATAGAGGAATGGTGACAATGCAGGGCGTACAGTTTGGAAGGTGGATAGGTCTAACTACTTGGGAACACCAGTTCAGAGTCATGGGCAGTGTGGGGGAGAGGTGTATGAAAGAGTACAGGCAGGTTGTGTGAGGTGGGGGGGGAGTCAGGAATTATTTGTGACAGACAAGTACCATAAAGAGTGATATGTAAAGTCTACAGGAGGGTAGTGTGACTGGCTACATTATATTGGTTGCAGGCAGTGGGATTGTACAGACAGGCAGGATTCAGGGCTGGGCACAACAGAGTGTGAGATGTTCACATTTGCACTGTGTGTGACAGGGAGGATAGGATTATGGACATGTGTGTTAGTGGGTCAGCCCAGGTTGGATGGCTTGAGGACAATGCCAGAGAGTGGCATGCTTGGTTTGGACATGTGTTGAGGGAGTATGCTTAGTGTATCTTGCAACAGATAAAGTTGCCAGGTTACAGAGACTGCAGACAGCCTACAAAAGGCATATGGATGTGGTGATGGCAGACATGCAGGTGTATGGTGTGTGAGAGCAAGATGTAGAGGACTGGATGCCATGGGTGGAGATGATCTGCTGTGGGGACCCCAAACAGGAATGGCCAAATAAAAGGGTGGGAGATGTTGTGATGTCATTGTTTGCAGGTTGCCAATTATTTGGAAGACATGACACAAGTCTTTGAGTAAATGACTACAAATATGAGGCACAAATATGATCAGTGTGCATAACAATGGACAGTTGAATGGTACTAGCTCGATATATCACATGCAGTCCAACACACACAGCTGAGACATTATTCCACTATGCAACTACCCTGTATAGCTCCATGACATTTCTGAGACAAGCATGCATAACATAGTTGTATTCACAATTCATATCTGGATATATGTGTGACATCCGGGGCCTGAGCTTTATTCTATGTCATTGCAGATGGACATAGATGCTATTGCCATAGATTCTGCTCAGCAATATGTCCATACAGCAAGTCTTGTTGGGACATGTATATTAAACTTTCTATTTCCCTTTATTACATACCATCTACTGCAGTCCATTACATGCATTCTTGTTTGACATACCTGCTTTTTTCCTGTTGATATATGATGGTTTTTGTTTTTTCTTTTTTTTTCTCTATTCTCTGTCTGTCTCTCTCTGGGATGTAGGTTGTACATCTATTTTACAGATGCAGCAGCTTGCCTTTTGTAAGTAATGGTCAGGATCAGCTGATGGCCTGTGCACAAATTGGAGTTCTGCACTTGCTAATTCCATGTGGAACAGCTGTGTTATTATTCCTGTAGCCAATAGCTTGGAAACACAGTCCTATAACTGTGTACCTCATGTAGGCATTGGCCCTTTCTTTGCTTGTGAGGAGGTTTTCATGCATGTGTGTTACACAAAGCATCACAGAGGGTTGTTCTACTAACAATGTATGACAGAGACTGTGAAGACAGCCCAACTCACCAGGGACAATTGTTCCGGACACAGGGACAGACTGTGAGTATTGTTGTTATACAATTGAAGTACTGCTGGTTTGACAGGGTTTGTGTGGATATGGCTGATCTGCATGGTTTGCAGTCTTGAGAGTATTATGTGGTTGACATAGCTCAGACTGCCCAGAGTTTGTACTGTTATTATCAGTGTATTACTCACACATTTATTGAATTTGGAAGGTCAGTAGCATGCTCTGTAGGATAGCAGCCAGTAAATGGTAACATCCATGTTTGCTTCTGACTTCATATTGCTCAGAACAGATATGTTACAATAAACCCTGTTACACCAGCGACTTTCTCAGTTTATAACAGCAATATCTCCATCCTGGACTTGTGTTTAGGCCTCTGTCCACGAGTATGTCAAACTTTGTCCATATATCATGCAGCCAGAGGCATACAGATATGGTATATCATTACTTAGTGACGTAATTTGTAATATCATCCCAGAGATTTTATGTGTAAGAGGCCTTATATATGATGACAAGGCCTGGAAATTCTTTGGGAGTAATTACAGTTGGGAGGTCTTTGTATTTCTGGCTATTGTTGACAGACTGTCAGGATTGTGTAGCAGTGTATTGTGAATATGTTATTTCTTGGGGGGGGGGGCAGATGTAAGTGTTATGTTTCCTTTTCTATCTGCCTTTGCATGCAGATCCAGTTTCTGGTGCTCTATCAAGTGTTACATTTTTGTAGGGTAAGACTGTGACATGCCCCATAACACAGTTTTCATGCATGTGTGTTATCATACTACACTGTGTATTAGGCCATTGTATGTAGGGGTAGTGTGTGAGTGTCAAACATGCTGAAAGTTTGGTTCACACACTCCTTATACTGTATGCACTTTCACACTGGTGTCTGTTTCTCAGTGCTGTTACATCCCTGGAGTGCCTGGTATATTTGCAATTACATGTGTATTCCCCCAGAGCAAGATTGTTTTTTTGTTGTGTCAGTCTGCCTGCAGTTTGGATATTGCTTGGTGACATAGCTAGCAGCTCAGTGTATTTTCCCTAATGTGAACTTATGTCCAGATATTTGGCAGATGTGTAGTGTTGCCTGGCCCTCATAAGCATTGTGTATGTCTGACACATCAGTGGGAGGATGTGAAGATTTACATGACTTACTCCTGGGAAGTCACTGGGTTTTGGACTTGTGCTATTCCACTCAGATGTTGGAACAGACAGGAGGGTGTTACTGCATCACACGTGTCAGCTCATCTACACCAGTATGTCAGATATGTCCACATTTTCATGTCAGGCTTGGTTATGCTTTCTTGCACTAAGCTGTTCTGGGCATACCTGTCACCAGCCAGATTGTTCCAGACTGTCCACATTTATTGCCCATATTTATGGTCTGTTGAACATTATCATTTTATTCCTTCCTGTGGTGAATCACTGTGATCATGTGGGGATGTCTGCCAGTGTATGATGACATACTTTACAGTTTCATAATTGACATCCTTCTGAACATGTATGCTGACATACATCCTGTTCCTGTAGCGACATTCTACATTTATACTTGCAGGATGTACATTGTGTCCCAAGTGTTTGTCCATTGCCCCCCCCCCCATTTTGCAGCCTTTGTCCAGATCTCTTGCACTTAGGGGTGGGGGGTATGGTACTGGCTATAACTGCAGTACATGTTATGCACAGCTATATATATATATATATATATATATATATATATAGTGTGTGTGTGTGTGTGTGTGTGTGTGTGTGTGTGTGTATGCATATATATCTATATCTGTATGTATGTATGTATGTATATGTATGTATGTCTGTATATATATATATATATATATATTTGTGTATATATATATATATATATATATATATATATATGTACCTAGATATATATTTATACATTATGTTAATATATATTTATCCTTGTGTATATATATATATATATATATATATATATATATATATATATATTTTTTTTTTTTTATATATATTACATGAATATATGAATATGACAGTATATTTCTTGTTTGATATCTAAACATTATATTATTTTATGATATAGAGTACATATTCTATATGTGTAATTTCATGTGTACAGCTACCTATAGCTGATCTATACACTTTTCATATGTATCTATCACCATACACATCTATATTTGTATATATTATAAACATGCTGGTTCCACAGTATTCTATACCTATATTGAATGATATAATAAAAAAAAACATTCAGTAGTGCATCTTTGATGGTGAAGTTGTGCATTGCTCTGACTATGGTGTACAAGGTCCTGGGTTCAAGACTGGGCAGGACTGATTATTTTGTTGCTGGGCAGAACAAGGGCTGTTGGACACAGAGTGATTAAGGCACTTTTAAGCAGTTGTAAGTGGGTTTGCGCAGGTTTGTGTGGTGGTAAGTAATGCTAACTTTCAGTTAAATATACTTACAGTTAGCCTTAAAAGTGCTTAATCTATGTAGGCATTGCTTAGCGCCACACAAACAGGCTTTATCCCATTTGCTACTGCTTAAAAGTGCTTACTCCCACTTACCCTCATGCTAATTTCTTTAAAAGAAAAGAAAAAAGGGGTGATAGGAAAGTGGTGAAAAAGGGGGCATGCAGAGGGAAAGACAGTAGGGAAAGTAGCTAGGGATGTGCAGAACAGGTGTAGGGGAGGTCCATAGCTGTCCATTTCTTCTACAACAACAGCTGTGCATATATGATGAATTTGGAGGTAGATTTGGACACTCAAACTTCTGAGGGAGGGGTGAGGACAACAATAATGTGTTGTGAAGCCAATTAGACCAGATTACATGTGTCCGGTGGACACGTGTGTGAAATGGACAGCTATGTATGGGGCAAACTTTTTTGGGGGGAACAGATTGCCCTTTTTTTGTAAGGTGAGAGGAAGGATAGTAGGTATATTTGGGGAGGTAGGTTGGGTAGGAAGACAGACAAGACAGCATACAGGGTTGGTATAAGACACATGTGGGGGGTAAACACCTTAGACAGGGAGGGGTTTTGGAAATCAGAAGCCCATGAGCCCCCGAATGGAAACAGTGTGACTGAAGTCCCCACCCATGGGCAGTCACCACTGCACTTTCGTGGCCCCGAAGGTGGCTGTGCTGGGGACTGAGCAGAAGGGGCAGACTGACCCTCTAATTGTGCCATGCATCCCTCAAGCTGGTGTAGCAGATCTCCAAACTCCTTTCAAAGCTTGCTATGCACCAAACCCAGGACCTGGCTTCAGGTAACAGGATCCTGTCCACTCCCACTCCCAGGGGGGGATGAGCCCCATCCCCTGAGGTGGTTCCACCCAAAGGTGGTGCAAGACCAGCAGACAAGGAGGTCCCGGGGTGGGTCCCAGATGTGCTGGGGCCCGGTGCCATGGCCAGATGAGGTGGGAGATGTGGGTCCACTGGGACTGGCCTTCCCAAACATGTTATGCTGTTACAGTTTTAGAATATATGTGGGTTAGTAATAGTCAACACAATCCAGGATTAGTTATAACAGCATGCATAGATATTCCCATTAATCCAAAACAACAGATTTGGAACAGTTGCATAGCAAACAGAACACATGCATATATGGAACCACAGTGGCCATTACAATAGCATGCAGGTTACATTGATAGCAACAGGCCACTAATGATAGCATTTCAATATGGAACATTAATAGAAACACATTTCAGTATTTGTTGAACAATAGGACATATGTCCCAATAGTAGGTTTGGTGTAAACATACCCATTGATTTGTGTGTTCAGATATGGGGAGGAAGAGAGAGATGTCAGTTAACAACTTGTATATCCTTGCAGTACTCACAGCTTTAATGATCATTGCTCTAATCATTACTCTACAAGTATTATTACAATACCCTATGGACTTGGTTTGGGCAGTGGTATGTTTGTACACAGTGTATACTCCAACTATCATATAGCTAAATTCTACTTCTCTTACCTGGTAGACCTGTGGAGAAAATGTTTGTTAACACTACCTGACTGTTTCTACACATATTCCCAGATTCCTAGTTAAAATTATGCACATACCTCTCAATATCTTAATGCACAACATCTGGACAAAGCTTGACAAAATGGGGTGCAAATAGGGACATATTTTGAATATTGCTCTTATAACTTAGAGAGTTGCTAGAGTAACAGGATTTGTTTTAATATACATTTTCTGAAGGATTAGATGTCTGAAACTCAAATGTATGTCATTATTTAGTGATTACAGTTCTGTGATCATCCCGGTGATCTGCCAGGGAGAAAGAGGAACAGGCCAAAAATATGAGCCAATTATTTGGACATTCTGCAAAAATCTGTACACCTGAGAGGTATGATTATGCATACAGCTAACTACCACTCCCAGGATTCAAACCATGGATGTGTGTGCTAAAGATACAACTGTTTGTGTTTCATCAGAGTGAGCTATTTAGAAACTGCTGTCTGTTCCTTTAGTGCTTTCTGTCTAAGTCTCTCTTGGTTGTACAATCTAACCTTGTACTTACAACAGTCTTATATAGACATTCCTAGACATATTTTTTATGTAGCACAGTGTGGGTAACCATGGTTAACACAACATTACTATTCAGAGAATGCGATACTAAGTGCCATACAATACCAGAGTAAACACAACCAGTCCAGGATTTAGAACTTTATTGCCAGGCAGTTACGGTTTTATTTAAATATCACCTATATGGGACTATTACTGTCATATTGTCTGGTTTATTCAGTATGACCCATACACAGTTTTTATACTGCCAGGTGACTTTCTACTACTTTATATTTATTTGGTATGACTACTACAAGCAGGATTGTTACTCACCAACCTTGCGATACAGTCTTTACAACCTACTGGCATGGGCTTCCTGATTCACAGCCCACTCAGCTGCAGCTATAAAGGGAATAGAGAAATATTTAGGCATACCTATCCATCACATACACAGGCTGGACTTTGGTAAACAGTTATTTATATGAATACTTAAACACTGCTGGGACATCACCCCTCTGCCTTGCTTGTTGGACCCACTCATCCAACAGCTCCCTCTGCTTCAAGTCGGCATAGTGATGCTGGACCTGCTCACCAGTCCGAGGGATACCAGTGGCATTGGTGAGATCAAGGGCAAGATGGTCCCAGGCTTCCACTTTATATTGGGAGCCCTGCTACTGGCCCTGCAGCAGTCTCTCATCATGGTTATTTACCAGGAGTCCTACTATGACCTTGGACTCCTGTATGCCCCAGCTCTGTGTCCAGAAGCGCATGCCCTCGCTAACACCTGCCATACTGCCTGCAGTGGGAAGCTGCAACTAGTTATGAGCTGTATTCCCACCTGTGGGGTTTAATATGGCTGATTTCCTGTCCTTTGCCTTGATTGGATGGTTTTGAATATGCTGAGCTAAGCCAAACTACGGGCAAACCTGCTTAGCTAAGTTTGGCAGTGCTTAAAGAGGTAGGTTCAGCACTGCTTACCAATGGGCAAATCCACTTAGCTGGGCTACTCATTGCTTAGCAGTCATATTTACACAATGCTTACACCTGGTAAGCAGAGCTGTCCAATGCTTAGCATTGCTTATTTTTTTATTTTATAGACTATTTGCTGTATGGGATTGCTTCATTACATATTATAAATTTGTTTACTGTACCTGACATCCCCCAATGTGCTTTCATTACATTTATTCATGTGTGACTATACTGTATGGGCACTTGTGTTTATATGGGGGGTTCACAACTTTATTAAACTGGCACCTCACATCTGGACCTACTACAGTATTCTGGTTAGCAAATATATGTTATTTAGTAGCTAATTATATAAAAAATGCTTATGTGCTGCTTTCATATGCAAAATGCAACTTGGTTACAGTCGGGATTAAGCCAGGAAGGGCTGTTTACAAAGCATATGCTCTAACCACTACACTATTGCAGTATCACTTGTTTTGGATGTCTCTTGCTATTTAACTTCTTGTGCTGTTTAAGATGGACTAAGCATAGCTAAGCAATGGGCACACCCGCACAGCTACGCTTAAACTTTATTGCATGTATAAAAAAATGTATTTATTGTGTTTTTTTATTTGTACCCTTCAGAATATCCATGCTAATGCTGAACCTGTTATTCTATCAACGTTCTGATTTGTGGGACAATTCTCCCTTATGGCTTTGTCCACATTCCTTACTCTGATGAGTTGGGAGGTGTGCACTATGTGCTTATGCTAAATCTGTTATTATATCAACCTTTGCCTTGGTAGGGACAATTGTCCCTTATGTCTTTGACCAGATTTTTTTCCCTAACGGGTTGGGGGTGTTACCAGCATTCTCACTCATTTTAAATTGCTGAATGGCAATTCTGGTGTGCAGGGGGCATGTATATTGTGTGTGCACTGCTCTCAGACACACCCCCTGCACTCGTACACAGAACCGTGCCCGTTTTGCAGCATGTCAGCATGCTTTTATGAATATGCATGGTGTGCTACCATGCTGCACAGGAACAGTCCCTTCCATGCAAGAATAAGCTATTCTTGCACGGAAGTTTGCTGAATCTGGGGGACTGTCATTCTTTCTGAATTCTTCAGAAGCATCAACTAAGATCATTAGAGTTTCATCTGGAAGTATCTTATATAGTTCTCCTATTAGTCCCTCAAGACCTGGAGCCTTATTGTTTTTAATGTTTTGTATTCTTTCCTTAAGTTCCTTTAATGATATTGGTTTAAGTAGTCTAGTGTTTTGTTCCTTTGTTATTTTTTCTTTATGTTGTCTTTCAAGAATTTGTCCTGTAGAGTGTTGTCAGTATTAATTGAATTGGTGCTATTCAGAGTTTCATGATGTGTTCTAAAGACCTCTAATATTTCTTTTAGATCAGTTACATGTTTAGATTCCTTCTTGGAATTATCTATAATTTCTTTAATATGATTGGCATTTGTCAAGCTTTTAGATTTAACTGCAGGCCTATGCATATTTTTGGGATTGGTTGAATACGTTTGTAGTTTTATTCTCTCTAGGTTTATTGCTATTTTGTGATTCAGAATCTCTGTGTATGTCAGGTTCAGTTGTTTTATTTTAGAAATTCTAGCAACATCTTTTGTGTCTAAGTTCTTTTTTAAAATATCAATTTTTGATTGTATTCTTATGAACTCCTTGTCCCATTCCTTCCTTTTGTTTAGATACCAACTTTTAGATTTACCATATAAATATGATTTTAATGTATCCCAGAGTATAATTCTAGAAGTCTCATTATTATCATTGATATCAAGCATGGATTTTATTTCTTTTAACAGCCATTCTCTCAAATCCTTTAGTTTAGTGATATATGCAGGCAGTCTCTGCCAGAAAATCAAGTCCCTAGGTATTATGTGTACTTTAAAGAAGATAACATTGTGGTCAGGTAGTGGACATGAACTGATCATAACCTCCTGTATCTTGGATATTAAGTCACTGGTAATAAATATCTTATCTATAGTTGTTTGTCTACCAAACCTATAAGAGTAATGTGTATATTGAAGGGATTCTGGCTCTCTTATGACATAAATATCCCTCATATTAGAAGTGCTAATAAAATTATTTAGCCTTTTGGCTGTGGCTGACAATCTAAAATTGCCATTTTTAGTAGTGTCACTATACTTTCTATTTATTTCCAGTGTTACCATACTCAACATACCATTTTTGTCTGAATATGAATCAGTGACTTTAGGTACAGGTAAGGATTTTTTCCACAAGATCATAGTGCTCCTTCTCTTGGTCTGGTAATGAGATTCAACAAGTAGTGAGTATCCCTTAAAAAAACATTCTATTTACATCCTTTTCTAATAAATGAGTTTCTTGTATGAAAGCAATGTCCACTTTTGTTTGTTTTGAGATATTTACACAAACTTCCTCTCTTTATGTTATTAAGGCCATTGGTATTAAGTAAAACACATTTATATACAGACATAATTGAAGACACATTTTTGTGTTATGTATTCTATTGCGGACAAAAAATAACTTTAAACATATCTAATATATATTCGTAACTATATATAACTCCAAACATGGAATATGATATTCCTGGTTCAATGAGGAAGTCATTAAAGGCACCTCCTACCGTCCTACAATTGTTGGCTATTAGCAGTCTAATGCTTCTGCCAAGGATTAATGAATAGCACGCTAAGCATCAAAATATGACAACTCTCCTATTATGTGTAGGACAGCTAATCAACCCTTTAGGATGCCATAAAATTGCATATTAATTACTTCAGTCAGATCACTATGTTCATAAAACAGACCCCCGAATTCAGCAGCCCTGCACGGTGTGTAGGAACAGTGCAGGAGCTCCAGGAGGCAATATGGCTACCGTGTGATCCAGGAATAAGCTGCAGATGTGTGCACCAGTGCTCCTGCACTATTCCTGCATGGGTGCAGCTCCTGTACATAAATTACCACATTTGCAGGTGAAAAAACATGCAAATGAGGTGAATTTGTGATCCAAGAAGCTGTCAGCTGGCCGTGCAGGACTAGTGTAGTGTGCAGAAATATACTCGGTTAGTAAATGAGTACATTTCTGCAAACTACAAAATGGAGCCATGACAGCTCCAAATAAAGTGTGTATATTATGTGGAAATCATACCAATCACCAAATATATGGCCACTGGCATGGGAAACAGTTGCAAAAATAAAAAAATAACTTTTATATTTTTTTAGCCAATTTCGGCTGTTTAAGCGTAGGGCGGTGGTGCACAAATGGAATCGGGCAGAAAATATAAAAAATAACCTGAAATAAGCATTCTAATTGAAATCACTATTTTGCCATTATACTCAATGGCAGGCAGAAGACAACATGGCCAGTGAATAATGGCTGCTGAGGAGGGAGGCTCAGTGTGGGACCTGTAACTATGCATTAGCAGACAATCCTATGCAAATGAGGGGAATGATACTGAATCCCAGATTCCCCCTCAATGCTAGTCAGCACCCAACAGTGTAAGTGCAGGAATAGCATGGGTCAAGCCTAAGAGTTAGCTGACATCATAGGGGTGTGTGTCAGGCATACTAGAAGCAGATTGGAGCCCTGTAGCTTGGGTTTGCCCTTAGCTTAGCAGAGCTAAGCAAGGGTGTGCGTCTGAGGCTGCCTAGCACTCTTTACATTGCCAAAGCAGGTGTGCACGCTGAGCACTGGGTTTTAAATGAAATAAAAAGTAAACCAGGAAACAGCAGCTCCATGCACATCTGAGCACTGTGTTTGTGCGGCATGCCCTGGGCTTAAACAGGAAGGTAATGGGAAGGGAAAACAGCAGTAGGAAGGTAATCAAGGAGAACTAGTATAGCTGGCAGGTGAAATGTATCAGAATCAGCCAATTACACAGGCCAGACCAGAACACTACTATAAACTAAGCAAACATCTTCACCTCTGTTTTTTCCCACATACTCTACACCACCAGAGTATATTAGCAGGGAAATTTTAACAAACGAAAACAACAAAATGATAGGGGCTGCAGCAGCTGTCATACATCAACATGTGGAAGAGGCTGAGGGTGGTGAGGATGAGAATGCTGTCGACCAACCCACAGTGAGGAGACAGAGAAGTGAACAGAGCCAGGGTAACCTACCAGGGGCTACATGAGCTGGAGATAGTGGAGCACTATAGGGTGGACAGGGACCTCCTACAGCAAATTGTTGAGCTGTGTCGGCCACGCCTGACACACAGAACTAACAGAGGGCAACCCAACCCAGTGGATACCAAGGTATGTGTAGGCCTAAGAATACTAGCCACAGGTACCTTCCAAAGGCCAACTGGGGATATCATGGGGATCTCACAGGCATCAACATCTAGGGTACTCCACCAGTTCCTGGATGCCATGTCAGCACATACCAGTGAGCATGTATATTTCCCCAATACCCGTGAGGTGTTGGCCAGTAATATGCATCTCTTCCACCAAATAGTAGAATACCCTGAGGTAGTGGGTGCTATAGACTGCATGCACATATGCATCAGAGCAGGGGAGGGTCTACATCAACCACAAGGGCTTCTCCTCCATCAACTTCCAGGTCGTTTGTGATGCCCAGGGCATTATAATGAATGTGTGTGCTGGCTGCCCTGGAAGCTATCACGACTCCCACATCTGGCATCTGATGCAGCTGTACCAGAGATTTGCCAATGGGGACATCCCTTACGGTCACCTAGTGGGGGATGCTGGTTATACACTGGAGCTGTGGCTAATGACACCCATCAGAAATGCACACACACCCAAACAAGAACTCCATAATGAGGCACATGCACAGACCAGAATTATAATAGAGCATGTGTTTGGGATACTCAAGTCATGGTTCCAGTGCCTGAACACATCTGGTGGAACCCTGCAGTACTTACCAGCTACATGTACTCAAATTGTCATCGTATGTGCCATGCTAAACAATATGATCCTGTGGAAACAGTTGCAGCAGGAACAGCGTGGGACAGGGCCACACAGCCCCCCACCATTGCCAAGGCCTGCACAGGCACAGAGTGACTCTTAGGAGGAACAACTTGAGCCTGCCCCAGTAGGCACAAGGAGGTATGCCCAGTATGCCCTGGCCTTGGTAAAGAGGCAACGCATAGCACATACACTGACACAGTAGGGACCCAGGGAATGACACCTCTCTCTGACTCACACATACAGTAAAAGGGATGCCAAACATGACACTACCTTTGCTCAACCATGTATAGGGAGTGTACTATGTGCATCTGACATAGGCAGCCCTCCAGCACAATCCTCAATACTGGCACAGCCACAAGGTATGTCACTCCTCCTACCAATTGCTGAATGGAGTAGTATGTGTTGTTACCTGTATCTATGGTATGGATGTGAGCATGCATGGGAATCATGTAGCAGAATGGGATGCCAGCAGATAGTAGACACCTATAGTGGCAGCATGAGATCTGTAAAAAATACCGGTGTCACCATAGTAGCCAGTACTACACATGGTGGCAAAACCCACTGCAGGAAATGTGCTGGGCCACATGTGTGTCCATGTGACACACACATGCCAGTCAAGGAGGCTCACATACCCAGCAACAGTCTCAGCCAGCAGGACAGGTGTAGACAAGTACAAACAAAGGCTGTGCTAAGGCCTCTGAATGATGGCTATGGGTAACCTCCCCTCCCAGGCTTACACAGACAGACTACAACAGGTCAGGCAGTGGGATGTTAGTTCTGAAGGGTAAGAAGTCAGAAACTGATATGTAGGTCAATCAAACATAAGACCTGTAGTATACTGATATGCCTCTAGTCAGCATGATAGGTTAGAATACAGAATGAAATGGAGTACCTGACATACCAGTACAGTCATAGCAAATGTGTACAAGTGTCAGGTGTACCCCCCAATCATATGTATACATGTAGTAACAATCAGGTGTGCCCCCCCATTCCTATGTACAAATGTAGTAACAGTCTGGTGTGCCCCCCAATCCAATGTAGAGACTTAGTAACAGTCGTGTGCCCCCCAATCCTATGTAGATATATAGTAATATGTATATGTAGGTATAATACCAGTGGGCACAGATTACTTGAGCTGACCAAGGTAGCAGGATAGATTGTACCATGTGTACAATATGCAGGTTTGCTTGTGTTAGGTTGGTGTGTGTTTTATATTGTGTAAGTGGTCAGTATGTATGCATGGTGAGGTTTGTCCTGGTGGCCATTGCCCGGTACTGCTGATGACAGGGCCAAGTCCTCACAACTGCAGTGCCAAACACAAAGCTTCCCAGTATAACACATTCTAGCAGTAAGCCATTGTAAATGTGTGGAAGCAATATGTGTCACTATCTGAAAGATGGACATGGCATGACTGATGGGCCAGATATACAAGCAGTACACAGGGGGAAGTACCCCAAACAGACAGCGTATAATGTGCAACCATTAAATGGACACACCCTTGGAATTGTACATACAGGTTTGCAGCACATTATCTGGGCTTGTAATAGGCAATACAGATTTCGTCTGGCCAAACACTCACAGACCACAAAGGTCATAGGAATGATGTATTGAGAAACAGCTGATGTCACTGCACAAGCCAGCATAAGTGGAAGGCTCCATGCATATCTGTGAGTCAGATGCAAGTAGTGTCCGTAGCACACATGCACCCAGCTCACCCAACCACCACCCGCAGGTACCTCTCCGATCTTATCCCTGCTGTTGTGAATGAGTAAAATATGACCCTCACCTGTGTATGGCAATAGCAAAAGGATGCATCATGTAGTACAGGTGTCCTATGCAGGTGTGTCACTAGCTGTAAGCAGCACCCTGCCACCATCCACACCACTGGATCAATACTGACAGAAAGTATTGGCATGAACACCTAGCACACCTACCTTGCCACCCCAGAGGAATATACTGTATTGCAGTCTGGGACTGTAGGACTGACAGAATGCAATGGCTTGCTATAGCTGGCCTGAATCACTACCAAATGGACTACAGTCTTCTGCCAAAGGCCTGTGTCTCACCCGTACTGCCAATGCATGTTATGTCATGGACGCCCAAATAACAACATAACACAGTCAACAGAACCCATATGCAAGGCCATGTGGACAAACCATAGTACATGTCCACCATGTCCTACTGCATGAACTGTGGACCAACACCAATATACTGCTGTGATGAGGTGATAACTATAGGGAAAGTATTAGACAACGTTCACATAATGTATGGAAGAGGATAGAATAATAGAGGGGTGTGGGAGCATGGGCAACATGGAGTGTGCAAAGTCCAAAACACAGCCATGTGCACATACTATCCATAGCCGCAAGCACAAGAATGGGTGGCTACAAACCTGCTTGTAAACCGCAATGAGTAAGGGTAATGTCCTGACTTATGACCCCTGCCTCTGGGTAACCTGTGTGAATCTGTACAGCTGTGAGGTATTGCCACAGCAAGATAAGGCTGTACTGTCATGTCGATGGATGTACAAGTATGGGATCCTCTGCCACCACTGTACCAAGGTGCTGAACCAGTTACACAGACCCAGCAGCAAGTGTCTGCAGCTCCCATTCAGAATGTCATGAGTTTTCAAGAATATGTAGGCATTTGACCACAATACTGGACAAAGCTGCATTCATCCTGTGTTCCCCAGGACATCACTGCGAGCAAATATGTCTACCTCACAGTACTTGATGACATAAAACATCACAATGTATAACAGTACACATGTCTGAATATCTCTGCTAACACCAGGACCATGTAGCAAAAGCAGCACAGACTCAATTACCTACACTAACTTACTATCCCTTGCCCATTTTGAACCCATATTGTCAACTGATCTACAGATATCCTGCAGAAACAGTTTGCAAGTTGTAGGTGTAGAACACAAAAGCCTGCACTGGAATACAATCTACCTGGAATGGATTCACACATTCAAATACAGAAGGTCATACTGGGCATGCTCCCACACTTAGAGAAATGAAGGCAATGTCATCCAACAAAATATTGAAAGGTCATACTGGGCATGCTCACACATTAAGAGAAATGAAGCGCATGTCTGACAACAACAGTGGAACATACATATCTGACAGTTGCAGATGTTAGTGCATACACTCCTTAGTATGCACCAGTCATGCTTTGCACACACATTGGATAGGAATACACACATATATCCAAGGACAGCACACTATAATATGCCAAAAGTACACATACATAGATGTGTGGAAGAGAGTGACAGTGACAAAGAGCTTTCCATCATGAGGCCTGTCCCACCCAGCACACAGCCAAATGGCTACAACCACATGATGTGTAAATGTCACTCACTGTAGACATTTGTCTCTGGAACCCCTCAGCATTATAGACTCTGTGGTGCTAGTGCGAACTGTGCAACATGACTGTACAAGGCAGTAGTCATCTAGCAATTGTATACAAATACCTGTGGAATATAAA
>NC_056727.1:328517183-328539683 GCF_019279795.1 Protopterus annectens
TAAACAAAAATATTTTTTAAAAAAATCTAATTTTTCAAAATTTTTTTTGGGGGTTTTTTTTTTATGGAAAAGGGAAGGCAAAAAGAAAACAAAAAAAAAAAAAAAATGTAATCCAACCTGTTGTAAACAGTGTGGTATGTCATTAAGAATCCCATTTTTTTTTTTTTTTTTTTTTTTTTTTTTTAGTTTTTTTTTTTTTTTGTTTTTTTTTATTTTTATTGGTTTTTAAAAAAAAAAAAATGCCCCGGCAGGGGGGCAAAAAAAAGGTTCAGGGGTTGGACTCTGTATTGCTTAGGCAACTGCTTCCCTGATAGTAAAAAGATGGCTGCGGTGTGATGTCTGTGTGCATGTTTACCTGCAATAAATGCAAAGTGCCTGCAATGAATTACTGAGCTAGTTTAACTTGAACAGTATATAGCATCACAATGAGTTTGTTAAGAAATGCTATAGCTGTGTCTTTTAATAGTTTCAAACCAGAGAACCTCTTGCTGGGATGTGACAATGCTACAGCTGCACCACTGCGCCACTAATTTAAATCAGTAAGTAAAAAATAAAACTACAAATAGTAAAATCTAATCAGTGTTATGGAAAGGGAGCAAAGAAAACAGAAATGTAATCCAACCTGTTGTAAACAGTGTGGTATGTCATTAAGAATCCCATATGGTGAATGTGCATGCAAGAGTCATGTGACTCTGTATTGCTTAGGCAACTGCTTCCCTGATAGAAAAAAGATGGCTGGGTGTATGTCTGTGTGCATGATTAGCTGCAATAAACGCAACGTGCCTGCACTGAATTACTGAGCTACAGCTAACTTGAACAGTATATAGCATCACAATGAGTTTGTTAAGAAATGCTATAGCTGTGTCTTTTAATAGTTTCAAACCAGAGAACCTCTTGCTGGGAGGTGACAATGCTACAGCTGCACCACTGTGCCACTGATTTAAATCAGTAAGTAAAAAAGAAAACTACAAATAGTAAAATCTAATCAGTGTTATGGAAAGGGAGCAAAGAAAACAGAAATGTAATCCAACCTGTTGTAAACAGTGTGGTATGTCATTAAGAATCCCATATGGTGAATGCGCATGCAAGAGTCATGTGACTCTGTATTGCTTAGGCAACTGCTTCCCTGATAGTAAAAAGATGGCTGCTTTTTATGTCTGTGTGCATGTTACCTGCAATAAATGCAAAGTGCCTGCAATGAATTACTGAGCTGCCTAAACAGTAAAGATCCTGGTTTTTTAAGTGTTGCTGTTTTTTTTAATATTTCAAACCGGAAATTTCTGGGAGGTGAAAATTAAGCTCCCCATGGTGTTAAAAAGAAGAAAAAAGCTAAAATAGTAAAACAACTTTTGGGGGGAAAAAAAAAAAACAAAATGAATCCCCCTGTTTAAACAGGGGGAGTAAAAACCCCATAGGGGAATCCATAAAGGTATGGAGAGCGGGCAATGTTCCCTGTGTAAAAGGGGTGGTTGTCTTTGGATTTTATGTAAATGCAAAGTCCTGAATGAATTCTAGCACCTTTTTGAAAGAAAAAAGGGGGGGGAAAAAAGAAAAATCCAAAAAAAAATTTTTAAAATTTTTTTTTTAAAAAAACCCCCCCGGGGGGGGGGGGGGCCCCCCCCCCAAAAAACCCAAAAAAAAAAAAAAAAAAAAAAAAAAAAAAAAAAAAAGGGGGAAAAAAAGGAAAAAAAAAAAAAAGGGGTAAAAAAAATTTGGTAAATTGGTTTTTAAGGGGGCCCCTGGGGGGGGGTTTTTTTTAAAAGGGTTTCCGGCTTAAAGGGGGCCCCTTTTTTTTTTTAAAAAAAATTAAAAATTTTTTTAAAAAACCCAAAATTTTTTTAAAAAAATTTTAAAAGGGTTCTTTTTTTAAAAAAATTTTCCCCGGGGAAAACCAAATAAAAAACCCACTTTTTAAAAATTAAAAAAAAAACAAAAAAAAAAAAAGTTTTAAAAAAAAAAAAAATTTATTTTTCCCCCCCTTTTAAAATTGGGGGGGGAAAAACCCTTTTTTTTTGGGGGGAAAAAGGGGTTTTTTTTCCTTTTTTTAAAAAAAAAAATTTTTTGAATTTTACCTAAAAATTAAAGGGCCCAAAATTTTTTAAGAAAAAGGGGTTTTTAAAAATTTTAAAAGGGGGGGAAGGGCCTTTTTTCCCCCAAAAAAATTTTTTAAAAAAAAAAAAAACCCTTTTTTGGGGGGGAAAGAAAAAGAAAAAAAAACAAAAAGGGGGGGGGGAAAAAAAAACTCAAAAAAAAAACCCGGAAAAGGGGTTTTCTTAAAATTTTTTGGGAAAAAAAAAAGGGGGCGGGGGTTTTTTTTTTTTTTAAAAAAAAAAAAAAGGGGGGGTTTTTTTTTGGGTTTTTTAAAAATAAAATTTTTAAAAAAATTTTCTAAAATTTTTAAAAAAATTTTGTTAAAAAATGAAAGTTTTTTAAAAAGGAAAAAAACCCCCCCTTTTAAAAAAAATCAAAAAAAAAAAATTTTTTTTTAAAAGAAAAAAAAAAAAATTAAAAAAAAAAAAGGGGGAAAAGAAAAAAAGGGAAAAAAATTTTAAACCGTTTTTTTTTTGGGTTCCCAATAAAAAAAAAGGGGGGTTTTTTAAATTTTTTTTTTTAAACCTCCCCAAAAAAAAAAGGGGGGTTTGGGCCTTTTTTTTTTTGCAAAAAAAGGGGAAAAATTTTGGGGAAAAAACCAAAAAGAACCCGGGGGGTTTGAAAAAAAACCCTGCCCCCTTTAATTTTCAAAAAAAAAAAAAAAAATTTAAATTGGGGGAAAAAAAAAAAGTAAAAAAAAAAAAAATTTTTTTTTTTTTGGGGGGAAAAAAAAAAAAAATTTTTTGAAAATTTTGGGAACCTTTTTTAAAAGGGGGGGGGAAAAATTTGGGGTTGTTTTTTAAAAATCCCCCTTTTAAAAAAAGGGGGGGGGCCCGTTTAAATTTCCCCCAAATTTTAAAAAAAAAAATTTTTTTAAAAAAAAAAAAATTTTAAAAAAAAACCCAACCCCCCTTTTTTAAAAAAAAAAAAAAAAAGGGGGCCCCCCGGGGGGGGGGCCCCAAAAAAAAAGTAAAAAAAGGAAAAAAAAAGGGAAACCCCCGGGGCGAAAAGAAAAAAAAAATTTTTTTTTTAAAATTTTTTTAAAAAGAAAAGGGGGGGGGTTTTTTTTTTTTTTTTAAAAAAACCCCCTTTTTAAAAAAAAGGGGCCTTGGGGGTTTTTTTGAAAAAAAATTTTTTTTTTTTTTCCCCCCCCTTTTTTGGGGGAAAAAAAAAAAATTTTCTTTAATAAAAAAAAAAAAAAAAATTTTAAAGGGGAAAAAGGGGGAAAAAAAATTTTTTAAACCCCAAAAAAAAAAAATTTTTTAAAAAAACCCTTTTGGGGGAAAAAAAAAAAAATTTTTTTAAACCTTTGCCCTTGGTAAAATTTTTTTTTTTTTAAAAAAAAAAAAAAAAACCCCCCGCCGTGATGCAAAAAAAATTTTTAAAAAAATTTTTTTTTTTAAAAAAATTTTTGGGTGTTTTTAAAATTTCCCCCCCCTTTTTGGGGAATTCAAAAAAATTTTAAAAAATTTTTTTTAAAAAAAAAAAAAAAATTTTTTGGGGTGAAAGGAAAAAAAAAAAAAAATTTTTTAAACCAAAAAAAAAAAAAAAATTTTTTAAAAAAAAAGGGGGGAAAAAAGGGGGAAAAAATTTTAAAAACCCTTTTAAAATTTTAAAAGGGCCTTTTTTTTTGGGTGAAGGGAAAAAAGGGAAATTTTTAAAATTTTAATTTTAAAAAGGGTTTTTTTTTTTTTTTTTTTTAAAAAATTTTAAAAAAAATTATTTTGTTTTTAAAAAAATTTTTTTTTTTTAAAAAAAAAAAGGGAAAAAAATTTTTAAAAAAAATTTTTGGGGGGGGGAAAAAGAAAAAAAATCCCCAAAAAACAATTTTTAAAAAAAAAAAAATTAAAAAAAGGGGGGGGCCAAAAAAAAGGAAATTTCCCCCCAAAAAAAGGGGTTTTTTAAAAGTTTTTTTTTAAGGCAAAAAAAACCCTTTTTTGGCAAGGCCCCCAAAGAAAAAAGGGGGGTTTTTTTTTTAAAATTTTTTTTAAAAAAGGGCCCAAAAAAAATTTTGGGGGGAAATTAAAAAAAAATTTTTTAAAAAAAAAAAATTTTTTAAAAATTTAAACCAAAAAGGGGGGAAAAAAAAAAAAACCCCCCGGGAAAATTTTGTAATTAAAAAAAAAAAAAAAAAAGGTGGGGGGGGGGAAAAAACCCAAAAAAAAAAAAATTTTTTTTTTTTTTTTAAAAAAAAGGGAAGGGCCGGGTTTTCCCCCCAAAAAAAAAAAATTTTTAAAAAAGGGGGGGGCCCTTTTTTTAAAAAGGAAACCCTTGCAAAAATTTAAAATTTTTTTTGGGTTTTAAAAAAAGGTTTTAAAAAAAAAAAAAATTTTTTTTTTTAAAAGGGGGAAAAAAAACCCCCTTTCCCTTTTTTTAAAAAAAAAAAAAAAAGGAAAAAAATTTTTTCAAAAAAAAAAAAAAAATTTTTTTTTGGGGGGAAAAAAACCCAAAAGGGAAACCCAAAAAATTAACCTTTTGCAAAAAACCCCCAAAGGGTTTTTTTCTGTTTTAAATTTTCCCAAAAAAACCCTTTCCCGGGAAAAGGGAAATTTCCCCCCAAAAAAAAAATTTTTTTAAAAAAAAAACAAAATTTTTTTTTTTAAAAAAAAAAAAGGGGGGCCAATTTTTGGGGGGGGTTTTTAAAACCCCAAAAAAAAAAAAATTTTTTTTTTTTTTTAAAAAAAAAAAAAGAAAGGGGGTTTTTTTTTGGGGTTTTTTTTAAAAAATAAAAAGGGGGGGAAAAAAGGTTTAAAAAAATTTTTTAAAAAAATTTTTTAAAAAAAAAGGGGGGGTTTTTTTTTTTTAAAAAAACCCCTTTTAAAAAATCCCCTTGAAACGGGCCCCAAAAACAAAAAAAAAAAAAATTTTTTAAAAAAATGGGGAAAAAAAAAAAAAATTTCCCCGGGGGAAAAAAGGGGGAATTTAAAACCCCAAATTTTAAAAAAAAAAAATTTTAAAAAAAACCCCCCTGTTAAAAAAGGAAAAAAAACAAAAGGGGTTTTTTTTTTAAAAAAAAGGGGGAAAGTTTAAAAAAAAAAAAAAAAGGGGGGTTTGGCCCTTTTTTAAAAATTTTTTTTTTAAAAATGGCCCCCAAAAAAAAAAAAATTAAAAACCCCCCAAATTAAAAATTAATTAAAAAAAATTAAAAAAAATTTTTAAAAAAAGGGGGGAAAAAAAGGGAAAAAAATTTTGGGGGGGTTTTGGGCCCCCGGGGAAAAAAAAGGGGGGGTTTTTAAAAAAAAAAATTTTTTGGGGGGGAAAAAAAAAATTTTCCCCCCTTTTAAAAAAAAAAATTTTTAAAAACCCCCTTTTTAAAAAAAAACTTTAAATTTTTTTTTAAAAAATTTTTTTTTAAAAAAATTTCCCCTTTTTGGGGGGGCCCCCTTAAAAAAAAAAAGGGAAAACCAAAATTGAAAATTAAAAATTTTAAAGGAAAAAAAAAAAAAAAAACCCCCTTTTTTTAAAAAGGGGAATTCGGGGGGGGGAAAAAAATTGCAAATTTTTTAAAACCAAAAAAAAAAAAAAAAACTTTTTATGGGGGGGAAAAAAAAAAAAAATTTTAAAATTTTTTGGGGAAAAAAAAAACCAAAAAAAATTTTTTTTTTTTGAAAGAAAAGGGGGGGGGGGTTTTTTTGGGGGGCCCCCCCCAAAAAAAATTTAAAAAAAAAAAATTGAAAATTAAAAATTTTAAAAAAAGGGGAAAAAAAAAATGTTTTTTTTTAAAAAAGGGGGGAAAAGGGAAGGGAAAAACCCCTTTTTTTTTGGGGAAAAAAGGGAAAAAAAAAAACTTTTTTTTGGGGGGAAAGCCCCAAAAAATAAAAGGGGAAAATTTTAATTTTAAAAAAAATTTTAAAAAAATTTTTTTGTTTTTGGTTTTTTTAAAAAAAAGGGGGGGGGGGGGAAAAACCCCCCCTTTAAAAAAAAGAAAAAAAAAAAAAATTAAAAAAAAGGGTTTAAAAAAAAAAAAAACCCCCCTTTTTTAAAATTTTAAAAAAAAAACCCCGGGGGGGAAAGGCCCCCCGGGGTTTTTTTTTTTAAAGAAAAAAAAAAAAAAAATTTTTTTTTAAAGGGAAAAAAAAAGGGGAAAAAAATTTTAAAATTTTTTTAAAACCCAAAGGGGGGAAAAAGGAAGGGGTTCTTTTTTTTAAACCCCCGGGGGAAAAAATTGCCCCCCCTTTTTTTTTAAAAAAAGAAAAAAAAAAATTAAAAAATTTTTTTAAAGGAAAAAAAAAAAAAAAAAAACCCCTGTTTTTTTAAAAAAAAAAAAAGGGGGGGGAAAAATTGGCCCCCCCCCGGGTTTTTAAAAAAAAAAAAGGGGAAAAAATTTTTTTTTTTAAAAAAAAAAAAAAAAAAAAGGTTTTTTTAAAATTTTTTCCCAAAGGGGGGAAAAATAAAAAGGGGTTGTTTTTTTTTTTAAAAAAAACCCCCTTGGGGGGAAAAAAATTTCCTTTCCCGGGGCCTTTTAAAATTAAAAAAAAAAACCTCAAAAAAAAAAAAAATTTTTTTTAAAAAAAGGGAAAAAAACAAAATTTTTAAAAAAACGTGTTTTTTTTTTAAAACCCCCCTTTTGCGGGAAGGGAAAAAATTTTTTCCCGGGTTTTTAAAAGTAAAAAAAGGGTTCAAAAAAATTTTTTTTTTGGGGAAAAAAAAAACCGAAATGAACCCCCCAAAAAAAGGGGGTTTTTAAAATTTTTTAAAAAAAGGGGGGTTTTTTTTTTTTTGGGAAATTTCCCTGGGGGGGAAAAAGGGGGGAAAACCCCTTTTTTTTAAACCGAAAAAAAAAAAAAAGAAAAAAATTTTTAAAGGAAAAGCAAAAAAAGGGGTTTTAAAAATTTTGGGGGTTTTTTTTTTTAAAAAAATTTGGGGGGGGAAAAAAAAATTTTTTTTTTAAAAAAAGGGGGGGTTTTTTTTAAAATTTTTAAAAAAAAAAAAAAATTTAAAACCTTTTTTAAAAAATTTTTTCTTTAAAAATTTTTTAAAAAAATTTTTGGGTTTTTTTTTAAAAATTTTTCCCGGAATTTTCCCCCGGGAAAAAAGTTTTTTCCCCCGGGGGTTTTTAAAAAAAAAAAATTAAAATTTTTTTTGGGGGGAAAAAAAAAAAAAAAAATTTTTAAAAATTTTTTTTTAAAAAAAAACCCCGGGGGGGGAAAAAAAGTTTAAAACCCCCTTTTAAATAAAAATTGGGGGAAAAAAATTTTTTTTTCCCGGGGGGGGGAAAAAAAAATTTGACCCCCCAAAAAAAATTTAAAAAAATTTTTGGGAAAAAGGGTTTTTTTTTAAAAAAACCCCCTTTTAAAAAAAAAATTTGTGGGGTTTTTTTTTCAAAAAAAAAATAAAAAAGGGGTGAAAAAAAAAAAATAAAAAAAAAATTTTTTAAAAAGGGGGTTATTTTTTAAAAATTTTTGGGGCCCCGGGGGGGTTTTTTTAAAACCCCCCCGGAATAAAAAGGGGGGGAAAAAATTTTTTTTAAAAAATTAAAAAAATGAAAGGGGGAAAAAAAAAAGGGTTTTTTGGAAAAAGGGTTTAAAATTTTTTAAAAATTTTGGTTTAAATTTTTTTTTTGGGGAAAAAAAAAACCCCCTTTTTTTGGTTTTAAAAAAAAAAAAAATTTTGGTTTAGGAAAAAAAAACAGAAAAAAAAATTTTTTTTTAAAAATTTTTTTGGTTTAATATTTAAAAAAAAATTTTGGGAAAATTGTTTGGCCCCCCCAAAAAAAAAAAAAAGGGGGGGGGAGGAAAAAAACCCAAAAAAAGGGGAAAAAAAAAAAAAATTTAAATTTTAAAAAAGGGGTTTTTAAAAACCCCCAAAAATTTTTTTTTAAAAAAAATTTTTTTGGGGGGCCCCCCCAAAGAAAAATTTTTTTTTTTTTAAAAAAAGCCCCAAAATAAAAAAACCGGTTTTAAAAGGAGCAAAAAAAAAAAAAAAATTTTAAAATTTTGGGGAAAGTTTTTCCCCCTTTTTTAATTTTCAAAAAAATTTTGGGGGGCAAAAAAAAGGGGGTTTTTTGTTTTTAAAAAAAAAAAAAAAACCCCAAAAAAAAAAAACAGAAAAAAAAATTTTTGTTTAAAAATTTTTTTTTTTTAAAGGGAAAAGGGCCCCGGGGGGGTTTTTTTTGGGGGCCCCCCCTTTTTTAAAAAAAAAAAAAAAAAATTTTTTTCCCAAAAATTTTAAAAGGGAAAAAAAAAAAAACCCCTTTTAAAAAAGGGAGGGTTTTTTAAAAAAAATTTTTGGGGGAAAAAAGGCCCCCAAAAAAAAAAAAAAAGGGGGGGGGGGGGGGTTTTTTTTTTTTTTAAAATAAAAAAAACAAAAAAAAAACCGGTTAAAAAAAAAAAAAAATTTTTTTGGTTTTTTGTCTTTTTTTAAAGAAAAAAAAGGGAAACCCCGGGGGAAAACCTTTTTAAACCCCCTTTTAAAAAAAAAATTTTAAAAACTTTTAAATTTTTTAAAAAGGGAAAAGGGCCCAAAAAAATTTTTTAAAAAATTTTTTCTTTAAAAATTTTTTGGGAAAAAATTTTTTTTTTTCAAAAAACCCCCTTGTAAAAAAAAGGGGGGGCCCCCCTTTTTATTTAAAAAAAAAAAAAAAATTAAAAAATTTTGGGAAAGGGAAAAAAAAAAAAAAAAAATTTTTTCCTTTTTTTCAAAAAAACCCTTTGGGGGGGAAAGGCCATTGCCCCTTTTTTAAAATTTTAAAAAAAAAAATTTTTTAAAATTTTTTTTAAAAAAAAAAAAAAATTTCCAAAAAAAAAAAATTTTTAAAAATCCCTTTTAAAAAAAAAATTTTTTTCTTTTTTTTTTAAAAAAAAAAATTTGGCTGGGGGGGTTTTTGGGCCCCCCCCCAAAAAAATTTAAAAAAAAACCAAAATTGAAAATTAAAAATTTTAAAAAAAGGGGAAAAAAAAAAAGTTTTTTTTTAAAAAAGGGGGGGGGCCCTTTGGGGCCCCAAAAAAAAAAAGGGAAAAAAAAAAAAAAATTGGGGGGGGAAAAAAAAAAAAAAGGTTTTTTTTTTTCCCCAAATTTTAAAAAAAAAGGGGTTTTTAAAAAAAATTTTTTTTTTAAAAAAAAAGGGGTTTTTTGGGGGGGGGGGTTTTTTAACCTGCAAAAAATGTTTAAATAATTAAAAAAAAGGAAAATTTAAAAAAAACCCCAAAAAGGGGTTTGGAAAGGAAAAAAACGGTTTTTTAAAATTTTAAAAAATTTTTTTAAAAAAAGGAAAAAAAGGGGAAAAATTATTGTAAAAAAAAGTTTTAAAAAAAGGGGGGGGGGGGTTTTTTTTTTTAAAAAAAGGGGGGAAAAAATTTTAAAAAAGAAAAATTTTTTTAAAAAAACCCCCAAAAATTTTGGGGGGAACAGTGTTTATGGAAAGGGAGCAAAGAAAACAGAAATGTAATCCAACCTTTGTTTGTTAAACCCCCAAGTGTGGTATGCCCTTTTTTTAAAAAGAAATCCCAAATTTTTGGTGAATTTGCATGGGGCAAAAAGCTGGGTGGTCCCCTTTTAATATTAAACAAAAACCTTTTGGAGGGCAAGACAGTGATCCACTGTTTAAATGTAGTAAAGAATCAATGTAAATCAATCAGTGTTGAGCAGCAATGTTCCCTTTAAAAATGGCTGTGTGTTATGTCTGTGTGCTGTTTACCTGCAAAAGCAAGTGCCTGCAATGATTATGAGCTGCCTAACTGAAAGTATATAGATCACTGAGTTGTAAGAATGTATGCTGTGTCTTTTAATAGTTTCAAACCAGAGAACTCTTGCTGGGGGTGACATGTACAGCTGCACCACTCCATGATTTAAATCTATAAAAAGAAACTACAAATAGTAAAATCTAATCATGTTATGGAAGGGACAAAGAAACAAAATGTAATCCACCCTGTTGTAAACAGTGTGGTGTCATTAAGAATCCATAGTAATCTGCAAGAGTATGGACAATGCTAGCAATGTTCCCTGATAGTAAAAAGATGGCTGCTTATAGCTGTGTGCATGTTTACCTGCAATAAATGCAAAGTGCCTGCAATGAATTACAGCTAGCTCTTAACTTGAACAGTATAAGCATCACAATGAGTTTGTTAAGAAATGCTATAGCTGTGTCTTTTAATATTTCAAACCAGAGAACCTTTCTGGGAGGGACAATGACAGCTGCACCACTGACTGTTTAAATCCGTAAGTAAAAATGAAAACTACAATAGTAAATCTAATCAGTGTTATGGAAAGGGAGCAAAGAAAACAGAAATGTAATCCACTGTTGTAAACAGTGTGGTATGTCATTAAGAATCGCATATGGTGAATCGCATGCAAGAGTCATGTGACTCTGAGCTTAGGCAACTGCTTCCCTGATAGTAAAAAGATGGCTGCTGTGTATGTCTGTGTGCATGTTTCCTGCAATAAATGCAAAGTGCTCAATGAATTACTGAGCTAGCTAACTTGAACAGTATATAGCATCACAATGAGTTTGTTAAGAAATGCTATAGCTGTGTCTTTAATAGTTCAAACCGAGAACCTTTGCTGGGAGGTGACAATGCTACACTGCACCATGCCACTGATTTAAATGTAAGAAAAAATAAAACTACAAATAGTAAAATCTAATCAGTGTTATGGAAGGGAAAAAGCAAAATGAATCCCCTGTTGTAAACAGTGTGGTATGTCATTAAGAATCCCATATGGTGAATCGCATGCAAGAGTCATGTGACTCTGAGCTTAGGCAACTGTTCCCTGATAGTAAAAGATGGCTGGTTGTGTAAATGTCTGTGTGCTGTTTATGCAATAAATGCAAAGTGCCTGCAATGAATTACTGAGCTAGGTAATGAACAGTATATAGCTCACAATGAGTTTGTTAGAAATGTATAGCTGTCTTTAATAGTTCAAACCAAGAACTCTTGCTGGGAGGGACAATGTAACAGACATGCCCACAATTTAAATGTAAGTAATAAGAAAACTACAAATAGTAAAACTAATCAGTGTTTGAAGGAGCAAAGAAAACAGAATGTAATCCAACTGTTGTAAACAGTGTGGTATGTCATTAAGAATCCTATGGTGAATGCAAATGCAAGAGTCATGTGACTCGTATTCTTGGCAACTGTTCTATAGTAAAAAGATGGCTGTGTAATGTCTGTGCATGTTTACCTGAAAAAATTGCAAAGTGCCTGCAATGAATGAGCTAAAGTACAGCATGTGCACTGAATGATTGTTAAGAAAGATAGCTGTGTCTTTAATAGTTTCAAACCAGAGAACCTCTTGCTGGGAGGTGACAATGCTACATGCACCATGACTGATTAAAATGTAAGTAAAAGAAAACTACAAATAGTAAAATCTAATCAGTGTTATGGAAAGGGGCAAAGAAAACAGAAATGTAATCCAACCTGTTGTAAACAGTGTGGTATGTCTTTAAAAGAATCCCATATGGAATGCGATGCAAAGTCATTACTGTATTGCTTAGGCAACTGTTCCTGATAGTAAAAAGATGGCTGGGTTATGTCTAGTGCATGTTTACCTGCAATAAATGCAAAGTGCCTGCAATATTGCTGAGCTAGCTAACTTGAACAGTATATGCATCACAATGAGTTTGTTAAGAAATGCTATAGGTCTTTAATAGTTCAAACCAGAGAACCTCTTGCGGGAAAAAGGGACAATGCTACAGCACCACTGCCACTGATTTAAATGTAAGTAAAAGAAAACAAAAAAATAGTAAAATCTAATCAGTGTTAGGGAAACAGGGAGCAAAGAAAACTGACTAATCCAACCTGTTGTAAACAGTGTGGTATGTCATTAAGAATCCATATGGGTGCATGAAAAGTATGTGACTCTGTATTGCTTAGGCAACTGCTTCCCTGATAGTAAAAATGGTTTGCGTGTATGTCTGTGTGCATGTTTACCTGCAATAAATGCAAATCTTGCTAGGAATTACTGAGCTACAAGCTTGCGTATTAGCATCACAATGAGTTTGTTAAGAAATGCATAGTGTCTTTTAATAGTTTAAACCGAGAGAACTTGAGGAGGTACAATGCTACAGCTGCACCACTGGCACTGATTTAAATCATAAGTAAAAAACTACAAATAGTAAAATTTCGTGTATGGAAGGGACAAAGAAAACAGAAATGTAATCCAACCTGTTGTAAACAGTGTGGTATGTCTAAGAATCCCATATGGTGAATGGCATGCAAGAGTATGTGACTCTGTATTGCTTAGGCAATGCTCCCTGATAGTAAAAGATGCCTTGTGTATGTCTGTGTGCATGTTTACCTGCAATAAATGAAGTGCCAATGAATTACTGAGCTAGCTAACTGAACAGTATATAGCATCACAATGAGTTTGTTAAGAAACTATAGTGTGTCTTTTAATATTAAACCAGAGAACCCTTGGGAGTGACAATGCTAGCTCACCACTGGCTACTGATTTAAATCATAAGTAAAAAGAAAACACAATAGTAACATCTAATCAGTGTTATGGAAAGGGAGCTAAAAAAAAAATGATCAATCTGTTGTAAACAGTGTGGTATGAAATTAAGAATCCCATATGGTGAATGATGCAAGAGTCATGTGACTCTGTATTGCTTAGGCAACTGCTTCTGATAGTAAAAATGGCTATGCGTGTGTACTGTGTCATGTTTACCTGCAATAAATGCAAAGTGCCTGCAATGAATTACGAGCTAGCGCTGATTGAACAGTATATAATACAATAATTGTAAAAATCTATAGCTGGCTTTTAATAGTTTAAACCAGAGAACCTTTTGCGGGAGGTGACAATGCTACAGCTGCACCACTGTGCCACTGTTTAAATCTAAGTAAAAGAAAATCAAATAGTGAAATCTAATCAGTGTTATGGAAGGGACAAAGAAAACAGAAATGTAATCCAACCTGTTGTAAACAGTGTGGTATGTCATTAGTCCCATATGGTGAATGGCATGCAAGAGTCATGTGACTCTGTATTGCTTAGGCAATGCTTCCATGATAGTAAGAAGATGGTGCGTGCGTGTTGTGTGTGCATTTGCTGAAAAAATGCAAAGTGCCTGAATGAATACTGAGCTAGCTTAACTTGAACAGTATATAATCACAAAAGTTTGTTAAGAAATCTATAGCTGTGTTTAATAGTTCAAACAGAGAACTTGCGGAGGTGACAATGCTACAGCTGCACCACTGCGCCACTGATTTAAATCAGTAAGTAAAAATGAAAAGTACAATGAAACAATCTAATCAGTGTTATGGATTGGGAAAGAAAAAGAAATGTAATCCAACCTGTTGTAAACAGTGTGGTATGTCATTAAGAATCCCATATGGTGAATGCAATGCAAGAGTCATGTGACTCTGTATTGTTTAGGCAACTGCTTCCCTGATAGTAAAAAGTGGCTGCGTGTTGTATGTCTGTGCATGTTTCCCTGCAATAAATGCAAATGCCTGAATGAATTACTGAGCTAGCGTTAACTTACAGTATATAGCATCACAAAGTTGTTAAGAAATCTATAGCTGTGTCTTTAAAGTTTCAAAGCAAAACTCTGCTGGTTGTACATGAATGCATACATGCCTATGATTTAAATCAGAGAAAAATAAAACTGATGTAAAATCTACTGCTGCATGGAAGGGAGTAAAAGAAGAAAGAATCAACTGTGTAAAACTGGTATGTATAAAGCAAAGCCATTGGAATGCAATCAAGTCAGATTGATTGTTAGAATCCATCATGTAAAAAGATGCTGTGTCTTTATGTCTTGGAATGTTTCCGATAAATGCAAAGTGCCTGCAATGAATTCTGGCATGTTAACTGAATAAAATCAAATGATTGTTAATAAATGTATAGCGTGCTTTTAATAGTCAAATAGACACTGTTGTAGGAAATGCTAAGCTGATCCTGCATATTTAAATCAGAGTCATAGGAAACTAAAAAGAAATGCAATCACTGTATTAAAGGAGAAAGAAAACAGAAATTACTCAACAGTAAACAGTGTGTATGTATAGAGCCAGATGGTGAATGAATCAAGAGTATGTACATGGTTGTTAAGAATTCCTATAGTGAAGTGTAGTCATGTATGTTTTGCTGGTACCTGCAATAAATACAAAGTGCTGCAATGAATTCTGTTACAGTAATAAAGAAATACAATGAAATTCTAATAAATGTAAGCTAGGTCTTTTAAAGTTAAATCAAGAACCTTTGTGGTAGGGAAATGCTAAGCTGCCCATTGCATGATTTAAACAGTAATGAAAAGAAAACTAAAGTGAAATCTACGTGTTAGAAAGGGACAAAGAAAACAGAAATTACCAACTGTAAAATTGTGTTATAGAATCCCATATGGAGAATGCTAATCAAATTGTACATGTATTGTTTAGAATGCTTCCTGATAGTAATAGATGAGGTAATGTTTTGCTGGTACCTGCAAAAATGCAAAGTGCTGCAATGAATTACTGAGTAGCAGTAACTGAAAGTAAAGCACAATGAGTTGTAAGAAATCTTAGGTCTTAAAAGTATCAAACCAAAAGTTTGTGGAAGCATACTGCTGAACATGCGCCAGATAAATCAGTAGAAAAGAAAATCAAATGCAAACTGTCACTGTTATGAAAGGAGAAAAGAAAACAGAAATGTAATCTAACCTGTTTAAAAGTGTGGAGATTAAGAACCCAATGTAATCACGAGTATATAGTCATGTTTAGAAACATTTCTGGTATAAAGCTCCCCGTGATTCTTGGTGTGTTACCTGTATAAAAATGCTGCGCACTGATTATGTATAATTTAACTAAAATGCAAAATGCTAATGTTAGAAGCTAGCAAATTTAAAAATATCAACCAAAGTTTTGGATGTATAATTTCCTTAATGCGCCTGAAATCATGTGAGTGAAATCAATTACTCTATCAGATTATGGCAGGAGTAAAGAAAGAGAAATATAACCTAAAAAACATGTGGGATAAGAACAATGTAACACAGTTAAGCATGTGATGTATTAAACATAGTGGGGTTTAAATTTTCCCGGTTGCTTTGCATGTTACCTGCAAAATAAGGCCATGATTTATGAGTAGTAACAACAAAATGCAAATCAAAGTGTTAGAAAGCAAAATTCATTAATATATCAACCATAAAATTGGGGAAGTAAAGCCCCTATATGCCCCAAAGATCATGGAGTAAACTAGGCAACTGCCACTGTATAAATAGGAAGTGGAAAGAAAGAATTATCCAACTAATGAAGATGGAAGAATTAAAACCAATGTAACCGTTTTAAAAACATGTGGTATTTTAAGAACCCATTGTGATGCTAAAATAAGGGTTTTTTGGGGTGCTTCCTGAATAAAAAGTGCCTGCTGATTACTATAGTAAAAACTAAAATATAAGCTACAATGATTTGAGACAAAACGTATTAATCACAAGGTAGAAGATTGTAGTGAATCTAATGTA
The DNA here is from genome assembly GCF_019279795.1 of Protopterus annectens. Classification (NCBI taxonomy): domain Eukaryota; kingdom Metazoa; phylum Chordata; order Ceratodontiformes; family Protopteridae; genus Protopterus; species Protopterus annectens. The sequence goes on from NC_056727.1 coordinate 328,532,641, forward strand.
AAACCACAACGTTTGAGTGAAGTAACTGCCACTGAACTAATAAATCGGAAGTGAAAAAGATACAATATGAATCAATCGTGAAATGGGGAGAATTAAACATTAATAACTTTAAACAAATTAGTATTAAGAATCTATGGCATGCTGAAGTCAAGACCTTTTGCTTGGATGTTCCTGATAGTAAAAGAGGCCGTGATGTAATCGTGTAAAGTAACTAAAAATAAAATCTAAATGATTAGAAAGGCTAATTAAGATTAATCCAACCTTTGTAAAAGTGTATATTTCTAATGTGAACCAGAATTTATGGAGTACAATGAAGCTACAACTGCCACTGATTTAAAAAAGGTAAGAAAACTACATATAACCTAATCATGAAAGGTGCAATGAAAACAGAAGTAATCAACATTTTGTAACGGGTATTGTTAAGAATGCTATGTGATGGCTAAATTTTCAGGACTCTTGTGGAGCTATAAAAAGGCCCCGATTATAGTAAAAAAAAAAATAAGTTAATAATTTTGGAAGGGAAAAAAAAAATGAATCCAACCTTTGTAAGGGATGTAAAATCCTATGGTTTAAATCATAAATAGTGACTATTGTTTAGGCAACCCCTTTTTGGTAAAAAGAGGGGAATCGTATTTTAATCAAATGAAATGGGAATAATAGCGAATGAACAAAAGCATACATTTTGTTAAGAAACATAGGTTTTTTTTTTAAATTTTTAAAAAGGAATCGGGGAGGTGACTGAAAGCTGCCCACCCCTGTTTTAAAAGTAAAAAAAAAATCAAATGTTTTCAGTTTAGGGAAAAGCAAAGAAACGAATGAATCAACCTTTGAAACATTTGGGGTATGTTTAAAAACCCCCATAGGTGTGCTTTAAAGTTTAACCAGGGGAACTCTTCCTAAAGGTAAAAAGGGCTCGTGAACGGGTGATTTTAAAATGAAAAAAAGAAAACCCCCAATAAAAATTTCTAACAGGTTAAATTAAAAGGGAAAGACAAATAAATAAAATTTGAAAAATGGGGTTTTTAAATTTAAAACCAGGAACCTTGCGGGTGCCCTGAAAGCGGGCAACTGCCCCTGATTTAAAAGTGGTGAAATACTTAAAAAATTAAATCTTTTAAAGGGAAAGGGCAAAGAAAACAGAATTAATCAACCGTTTAAAAAATGGGTTTGTTTAAGAATCCCTAGGGTGGGGTTTTTTAAAGTAAAACCCGGAACCCTTGGAATGCCCTGATAGTAAAAGTGGCCCGTTTTTAAAATTTTAAAAAAGAAACCTAAAAATGAAAATCCTAAATGTTATGGGGGAGCAAAAAACAGAAATGACCCAAAAATTTTTTTAAAAAGTTGGTTGTTTTTTAATATTTAAACCAGAAAATCTTGGGGGATTGATTGTTTAAGGCACACTGCCCCTGATTTAAAAAGTTGCTTAGAAAATCTTTCAGTTTAGGAAAAAGAAAAGGGCCGAAATGAATCAACTGTTTAAACAGGGTATTAAAAGAATCCCATTTTGGTTAAGAAATGCAAAGCTGTGCTTTTATTGTTAAAAAATTTTTCTGGTAAAGTGCTGCTGACCCTGGCCATTTTTAAAATGAATAAAGAAAGTCCAAATAAATTTAAATAGTAGGAAGAAAGAAAAAGAATAAAAAGGTTTTTTAAAAAGTTGGTTGTCTTTTAAAATTAAAAAAGGGAACCCTTGCGGAGGTGACATGCTAAGGCACACTGCCCCTGATTTAAAAAAAAGGTAAAATTCTTAAAAAATTAAATCTTTTAAAGGGAAAGGGGCAAAGAAAACAGAAAGTAATAACCCGTTTAAAAAATGGGTTTGTTTAAAAAACCCTATGGGGTTTTTAAAGTAAAACCCGGAACCCTTGGAATGCCCTGTAGAAAACTGCGCACTGTTTAAATTTTATAAAAACCAAATGTAAAATAATTTATGGTTAGGAAAGGGAAAAGAAAACAAAATAAATAAAATGAAAAATGGGGTTTTTAAATTTAAAACCAGGAACCTTGCGGGTGCCCTGAAAGCGGGCAACTGCCCCTGATTTAAAAAGTAAAAAAAAGTTTAAAAATTAAAAAATTAATAAAGGGAAAGGGGAAAAGAAAACGAAAGAAATTTAACCGTTAAACAGGGTTTTTGTTTAAAAATCTATGTGTGCTTTAAGTTTCAAAAACCCTTTGGGAGTGCAATGCTCCTGAACTGCCCGTTTTTGAAAAAACCTCAAAATGAAAATCCTAATATTTGAGAGCAAAAACAAAAATTTTAATCCCCGGGTTTGTTAAAAATGTTGGTTTTTTTTTTAAAGCCCCCAAGGGAACCTTGCGGGAGGTGCCCTGAAAGCTCAACTGCTGCTGATTTAAATCAGTAAGTAAAAAAGAAAACTACAAATAGTAAAATCTAATCAGTGTTATGGAAAGGGAGCAAAGAAAACAGAAATGTAATCCAACCTATTGTAAACAGTGTGGTATGTCATTAAGGATCCCATATGGTGAATGCGCATGCAAGAGTCATGTGACTCTGTATTGCTTAGGCAACTGCTTCCCTGATAGTAAAAAGATGGCTGCGTGTGTGTATGTCTGTGTGCATGTTTACCTGCAATAAATGCAAAGTGCCTGCAATGAATTACTGAGCTAGCGCTAACTTGAACAGTATATAGCATCACAATGAGTTTGTTAAGAAATGCTATAGCTGTGTCTTTTAATAGTTTCAAACCAGAGAACCTCTTGCTGGGAGGTGACAATGCTACAGCTGCACCACTGCGCCACTGATTTAAATCAGTAAGTAAAAAAGAAAACTACAAATAGTAAAATCTAATCAGTGTTATAGAAAGGGAGCAAAGAAAACAGAAATGTAATCCAACCTGTTGTAAACAGTGTGGTATGTCATTAAGAATCCCATATGGTGAATGCGCATGCAAGAGTCATGTGACTCTGTATTGCTTAGGCAACTGCTTCCCTGATAGTAAAAAGATGGCTGCGTGTGTGTATGTCTGTGTGCATGTTTACCTGCAATAAATGCAAAGTGCCTGCAATGAATTACTGAGCTAGCGCTAACTTGAACAGTATATAGCCTCACAATGAGTTTGTTAAGAAATGCTATAGCTGTGTCTTTTAATAGTTTCAAACCAGAGAAACTCTTGCTGGGAGGTGATAATGCTACAGCTGCACCACTGCGCCACTGATTTAAATCAGTAAGTAAAAAAGAAAACTACAAATAGTAAAATCTAATCAGTGTTATGGAAAGGGAGCAAAGAAAACAGAAATGTAATCCAACCTGTTGTAAACAGTGTGGTATGTCATTAAGAATCCCATATGGTGAATGCGCATGCAAGAGTCATGTGACTCTGTATTGCTTAGGCAACTGCTTCCTTGATAGTAAAAAGATGGTTGCGTGCGTGTATATCTGTGTGCATGTTTACCTGCAATAAATGCAAAGTGCCTGCAATGAATTTCTGAGCTAGCGCTAACTTGAACAGTATATAGCATCACAATGAGTTTGTTAAGAAATGCTATAGCTGTGTCTTTTAATAGTTTCAAACCAGAGAACCTCTTGCTGGGAGGTGACAATGCTACAGCTGCACCACTGCGCCACTGATTTAAATCAGTAAGTAAAAAAGAAAACTACAAATAGTAAAATCTAATCAGTGTTATGGAAAGGGAGCAAAGAAAACAGAAATGTAATCCAACCTGTTGTAAACAGTGTGGTATGTCATTAAGAATCCCATATGGTGAATGCGCATGCAAGAGTCATGTGACTCTGTATTGCTTAGGCAACTGCTTCCCTGATAGTAAAAAGATGGCTGCGTGTGTGTATGTCTGTGTGCATGTTTACCTGCAATAAATGCAAAGTGCCTGCAATGAATTACTGAGCTAGCGCTAACTTGAACAGTATATAGCATCACAATGAGTTTGTTAAGAAATGCTATAGCTGTGTCTTTTAATAGTTTCAAACCAGAGAACCTCTTGCTGGGAGGTGATAATGCTACAGCTGCACCACTGCGCCACTGATTTAAATCAGTAAGTAAAAAAGAAAACTACAAATAGTAAAATCTAATCAGTGTTATGGAAAGGGAGCAAAGAAAACAGAAATGTAATCCAACCTGTTGTAAACAGTGTGGTATGTCATTAAGAATCCCATATGGTGAATGCGCATGCAAGAGTCATGTGACTCTGTATTGCTTAGGCAACTGCTTCCCTAATAGTAAAAAGATGGCTGCGTGCGTGTATATCTGTGTGCATGTTTACCTGCAATAAATGCAAAGTGCCTGCAATGAATTACTGAGCTAGCGCTAACTTGAACAGTATATAGCATCACAATGAGTTTGTTAAGAAATGCTATAGCTGTGTCTTTTAATAGTTTCATGTAGTTTGTAGTTTTCAGGTATTCAAAGGGCTCCATTATTTGCTTTGCTTCCAGCATTAGAAAGTCAGCCTTTAAAAACTGCAACAATGTACTTGAAAGAAATCTACTAAAAAAGAGACTACTAGGAAAAAGTTCATGATCGCAGGCCAAAGTACAAAAAAAAAAAAAAATGAAAAAAAGTGTTTATTAAGCAGATAACAAAAATAGTGCCTTTTTTCGCATTTATCCCAAAAATAAGCTCAGAATCCACAAAAACAAGTAGAAAATGCCATTTGGAGCAGAAACAACATAAACAAACCCAGACTAATTAAACAGAATGAAACAAAACAATGAATAAAATGTATTAATGTGACAATGATTTCCTATGAAAATCCCATGATTCATTCTCAAGTGCTGAAATTTTTATTTATTTAACATTTGTTGACTGGGAAAGTCTGATTAGGTTCCACAGATCTTGTTTTCAGCGGATGCCCGGGGAGAAATGTTTCAGAAACATGTCTTTAGAATGTGGGAGGAAACCAGAGTACCCAGAGGGAACCCATGCAAATGCAGGGACAACATGCAAACTCCACACAGAAGGCACCCCAGCTATGAATTGAACTGGAGAACCTCTTGCTGTGAGGCGACAGCATTAACCGCTGCACCCCTGTGCCTCCCTTTGCAGGTAAAAGAGGTATTATACTTTTGGAGAAAGCATCCTGGTGTTTTTATGATTTATACTTTTCAACTCCACGGTTCCCATTTTGCTTCTCACTCAGCCAATATCTTTTTTTTTAATGTAATTCAGCAGAAAGTTTGAAGCAATGGGTGCAGAAGTTTAACCAGTACAATAAGCTGCAGTATTTCTTCACCTGGCTTAAGATGCAATTAAGGTACTTACATCAAGTACTTACCAAGGGACAGCAGTCTGATTTGGTAGATATTAAAGACAAGTTCCAGCAGTATTTGTGCAACTGAAATAACATTTTCACACATTTGACAATTGTTTTGTCTAGAAATCATGGTCCAGATATATTAGTCATGTATATAAAGGAGTTAAGACACAGAGTCAAGTACTGAATTTGGTGATCTTTATGATTTATTTTTGAGAAGTAGAGCTGTTTGTGGCTTTAAAATTTATAAATTACTTCAACTTTTGTCAGGATCTGATTTGACAGTGGAAAAAGTTATGAATATATAGATACCAGCAGAATTAACCAATTCAGAAGAAAGAGGGTGGAGAAAACATAGCTGTGCTCAGTATTAAAATGAATCTAAATATGTTGGCACTAGAAAGAACAGTATTAAAGAGACTAAGTATAATGTGAAAAATGCTTCAAATATGGCAATAAAGATACATCTATGCAACAGCATGGTGACACAGCTGAAACTGTGAGGCCCTTTGCTGATCAAGCACTATTTTGTTCAAGATGCAGTTATCAGGGCACCAAAAAGCCACGTGTGGTTCTTAATATAGAGTAGAAAAATATGGACAACCCAACTATTTTATCAGGCATGCAAGTCAAGGAAAACTGTGCAAAGAACCACAAAATCCACATTTTTTTGTAGTATATCTATAAATGTTTTATGCATTTAATTGATTTATTATTGAGATGATCTGATTGGTCAAATGTTTTTGAATGGTTTAAAAGTGATTTGGAAGTGTATTTTATCATTTCTGATGATGTCTTTGGGAAGAATAGCGAACATTAAATTTTAACTACGCTAAAAAATAACTTTCTTAGCTTCTCCAGTGCTTTTCTTGGTGGATTTTGTGGGGTTTTTTTGTACTGTGGACACCTTGGCCTGCTTGTGTGCTACTTTTCTTCTTTTAAACGTACAAAGAAGTTTATCTGCAGATGAGTGATACAGATAGAAACTAATGTCTGTGCAAAGTATAATGGTTGTCATTAAGCAAAAAATTACCTGTTTCTGAATGTAGTTGATATGTGTGTGGTGAGACCGTGTACATTTTTTCTGCTGCTCTCAAATAAGTATCAGTACTGTCACTTTAAAAATCACTGGACTAAAAATAGAACATTACATTTTATCACATTTAAGATGGATGCTAGAGCTAATTGTAACATCAGTACAGAAAGTTTGCTCAGAGAACTAGGCTTGAGTCTGTCTGAATGAAATATAACCTTACTGACTTATTCTGATAACAAACTGAAACCACCAAGTTAGAATAAGCTGCACTTCGTTTAGGAAAACAAAGTGTACAATTTATTGCTTCAGGTTGTGACAGTCAGACCAGAAATGTAATATACTGATGGTCTTCTTGCAAACTATTAAACATAATTAGTTGAATTCACCATACACAGATGCAGGAGCAGTGCAGTCAGAGTCAATGATTCATACAGTCACAGAGACAACAGTTCACACTGCGACTGCAGCACATTTTTGTGATCATGCAGTCCAGACTGTTAAGCCTTAAGAAGAAAATCAGCCTGTAGTAATGAGGGATTGCAAAGCACAAAAAGAAAATTGAATTTAAACTCTGCATTTAATATTTTTTAACAGTCTGCTGAATCTTTAATTGGATTTCATAAGTTTTAACTTCTCAATTTACCCATTACCCTGAAAATGACATACAACTGCAGTTACTGAAAAAAATATGACATGGCTAGGATATCTAGAAGACAAGAATAAAGTTCCATTACCAATTTGGTCTGTGAAACTTATTATGATAAAATTTGTGAATCAC
>NC_056727.1:328544683-328552616 GCF_019279795.1 Protopterus annectens
GGACATCACAGTAGTTGTGGCCAGAATCATCATGCTGATACATCTCCAGCAGACATCAGTCAAGTCACATAGCACACCAAAAACTATAGACCAAAAACTTGCCTTCTGACAAAGTATAAACTATACACTGGAACTGATGCTGACAAAGCTTATAGTCATTTAGAACAAAACTCAGTTGTGGCAATAGAACAAAATGGTAATAAAAGAAAGTCATATGAAACAAAGGATCATCTGCTGCTAAGTAAAGTTATAATGGAGAACTGTAAAAAGTGAAAGAATCTGAGTATGGCATGGGATTGACTACAAAAAAGCATTTGACAGTATCTCACATTCATGGATAAAAGAGTGCTTAAAATGTATAAGATATACCTTACACTGATCAATTACATTACAGTGACCATAAAACAGTGGCAGACCACTTTGCAATTATGCCATGATAAAGGACTAATTATTATTCCAGGGATAAAAATTCAAAGGGGGATATTCCATGGTGCTGTTCTGTCTTGCCCCTAACCCTTTAAGCTGTCCACTTAACAGATTAGGCCATTGCTATAATTTGGCTCCGAGAAAACAAAGTGTAAAGACTTCTCATCTTCTCTTTGTTGATGATTTAAAATGGTATAGCTCATCAGATGAGGAACTAAAAGCACAACTGCAAGTTATCACATTTTTTCAAATGATTTAAGAATGTTATTTGGTTTTGATAAATGTGCAAAAGCAACCTTTAAAGCAGGAAAACTTCAGCACCAAGAAAACATCAGTTTGGGACAAGAATGTGATATAAAATAACTTGACCAAGAGGGAGTGCATAAATATTTGGGAATTGATGAAGGATCAACAAATAAACATGAACAAATGTGAATAAAATGTAGTAAGGAATATTTTAGAAGACTTAAATTAATTCTGAAAACAGCGTTGACGTCTAGGACCAAAATTCAAGCTATAAACCAATTTGCACTTCCTGTCCTAACTTACAGTTTTGGAGTGACTGACTTGCCCCAAAAGATGTTGGATAGATTCGACAGGAAAACAAGAAGGATGGCTCATGGTCACCAAGTGATTTGTAAAAAAATCAGTGTATACCAAGATTATATATTGCCAATTCCAAAGAGGTAGGGGCCTCCTTGAAATTGATTGCATGTATAGATCTGCAATTGTGGGACTGCACACATATCTGCTGACTTCACAAGACCCAAATGTAGTGAAAATTTTGAAACATGAGGAGAATAAATCTAAGATGACTTCCCTGCTTAGTCCAGCAGAAGCATGCCCGCGTCAAGCAGGAATGAAAATCAAACCAGAAGTAGATAAAAATCAGGCAGCAACTGAATGTGCTAAAAAAACAAAAGAAAGAATATAAGGGGAAGGATCAGATGAGAAGGCAAAAAATGTGAAAAATGCATAAATACAGTTGCAAGTATAGAAAACTTCTGGACGAACCTCATGTTGATCAGGATTGAATGCAGGAATGGTTAAGAAGAGGCGAATTCAAACCAAAAGATGAAAGGTTACCTATGTCTGATGGACAGCATGGCCAGCCTATGCATGGGTAAACACAGTCTGATATTTTTGCATGCATGACATTTGCTGTACTGTATCTGTTTAATGGTTATAGAGCTATGTTGCAAAGCTATGTGCAGTCCACCACATTTTTGCTAGTGCCACGGCATCCTGTGCCAGCCTCAGCCTGTCATGGCTATCTCCTGAAACTGACTTCTTTTGTAACTCCTCATCTGTCTCAGTTACTGCTGCCAGGGATGCTGGGAATAGCTGGACTTGCAAGAGGCCACCCTGCTGTAACTGCTTCTTAACTATAACCTTTGTGTAACATAGCATATACAGTCAGTATTTTGGCACACATGGCATGGTCATACTGCAGGGCATCACTAGCTACCTCAGACAGAGAAATCCTGACTTCAAACACATGCTTCATGTTTCTGGTTTGTGATAGTGTACCTGTGGTCAGTTTGATTTTGTGGATTTCTAATAGATGTCATAAGCCAGGGTTCTAGGCCATATCCAGCATCACTCACAAAATGCCCCTGTGGGAAGTCGCCCTTCACAAACTGTTGATACAGGTTGCATGTGTGCTATATGTGGAACTCATGAAAGCTGCATGGGTGAACTGTACATACATATATACATACATACATACATACATTATAGATGATACCCTGTACATTACAGACCACCTAGCAGTTGAATGAGTGCTACCTTTCATGTAGCTCTCTCCCAATTCATCAGATGCATCCTTAATTTCAATGTGAGCGCAGTCTATGGGTAGATCAGAGCATGTGTATGTACCTTTAAGAAGCATTTCCAGATGTAGCACATGCATATAAATAGTGAGCATGTGCAGGCAGCAGTGCTATTTTGAGAGAACAGCCAGAGTGTTAACATGTATGAGTGCGGCAGTCAGTCTGTTTATAAGTTTATTTAAGTTTAAGTTACAAAGCCTCATTTCTAATGTGTTTGTGTGTAATAAAGCTGCTTGAACAGAACCCATGAATGTCCGTCTGTTTTATCCTGATCAGACGAGCGACATTATGGCTCCCAGAACCTGAAAGAAATGTGCTCTATCGTAGAACTCCCACATGTTGTTGTCACTCTCTCACTCAACTGGGGGTTGTGGGAACCACATATGCTCCCCCATTTGCTGAGGCATGTTAACGAGGAACTGATGAAGTATGCTTGAGGTGGATGCCTGCAATATCTCCACTGTGTCCCTAGTAGATCACTGAACGGTTCCTGTAGCTAATATATGTATGGCCTCACATACCTTAGTATCCACTGGGATAGGTACTCCATGACTTCCACGGGGCTGCAGATGAGGCTAATACATTTCACCAGTTTCTTGCATGGTATCCCTGTCCATTTGGTAATGGCTCACTATGTCAGCATCACGGAGGGCATAAAATATTAAGCATAGTCGGATGACCTTATACCTCAGTGGGTGATATGGCTCCTTGTCAGTTAAAGCAGCTGCAATGAGAGATTCCTGCAGAAACATATTTATAATAGCTGCAGCAACCCCAAAAAAGTACGATGTACTCCTTCTGAACATGGGTGTAAGGCCAAGTTGAAACCTAATGCAAGAGTGGCATTGCTAGGCAACATTTAGACATTTATGAATTGCTCCACCATCTTAATTTGTCTCATTATCATTCGCAGTACTTCATTATGCATTCATTAGGATATAGCATGGCTGACCACATTATTTGGCTTAGCCACATCATGTAAATGGATTTTCTGACTCATATCTATTCTGCGGATGGCCGCTCATCCCACAAATTTGCTTAACATGATGCAGCTAAGTTTTCTGAATCTGGTCCTACAGTTCAAAAATAAACAAAAAATATTCCTAGATATAGAAAATATTTTAGAGCAATGCTTATGTAAAACATTGCACTGCTTATGATACAATTTATATTAATGTACTAACATCATATGTTGATTTCAGTTTAGTTGGCACTTTGAAAGTACACCATGGGTATAAAATCAATAAGATACATACTGTAGTTGTTTTAATGAATTTTATTTTGGTAATTTCTAATAAACTAAGTTCCCCATATTTGAAATGGTTGATGTAGTCTACGTAATGCCATAGGTGCCTTATAACCAGCTCATCATATTCCAAAAAAGAAATGGCTGTAACATTATTTTTGAAATGAACTCAGTATATCATTGAATACATCCTAGCTTGTGATTTTGACTTATGTGATTATAAAAAACAAATCCATTTATGTGATATTTTCAAGGTAAACACCATAATCTCCCACATTACATTTATTGCCTACAACTGTTGATCTACATAGCTAAACCAAATTTTGTGAACAGCAAAGATATATGCCAACTCCATGTGCACAGACATTTCAGGTGGAATTACAGGTGGAACAGTAACTGGCATTTATTTCTTGGATAGGTTATGAACACCTGACCTTACTCAAATGCCAGAACAATATGTTTAACACTACTGATAGAAACACAACATAACTACTTTCATTTCTTTTCTAAGTTGCTTGTCCTGGTGATATCACAACTGGAGCAAGCTAGCCAGGGCAAACCAGACTTCTCAAGCCCCAGCAACAATCACATCCTGCTGAATTCGCAGACATACCGGAGCCAGCTGAGAGATATATCCATTCTGCACTACCGGGTGTGCTCTGGGGTCTTCTCTCAGTGGACTGTGCCTGGCGCACTTCATGGAGGGCACTAAGAGGGCATCCTGCAAGTCACCCAAAGAACCTCAACTAACTCTTCTCACTTTTATAATTTCTCCAAATCTTTTGGGTTTCTAATACCATGATAGGAATGGACCCCATTCCTAAGTCGAAGTAAAATTAAAGTTCATGAAATTAGTATTGTTTCAATCTTTCATGTCAGCCAAAAGTGCTCTTTGCAGCACCCCCAATGTGCCCAGTAATGACTCCTTCCGCAATTCGTACAGTTACATGTATCAGTAACATATCTAAATACGACTGTGGAGTCTTTTTTATAAGACCTGTTGCTCCTACTACTATTAGAACTGTCTGGATATCTTTCTTCCACATCGCTCTCATTTCTGCCTGTAAATTTTGATATTTCATGACTTTGTGTCTCTGCACACAAGACACTGTAGTCACTGGGTGTAGCGATTTCAATGATCAATGCTACTTTTGTTTTCTTTTCATGGACCACTATATCAGTTTTTCTCGCATCTCTCTTTTGAACTGTTGGTAATGGGTGAGTGCATGTAATGTAGACCTCATTATTTTCTATGATGCTTTGTGGTTTATGTTTCCAGTGTTTTTCAGCCACTTCAATACCGTAATGTTTGCACAATCAGTGCAACTGTTTTGCCACATTATTTTGCCTTTCAGTATACAGTCCTTCTGCCATTAGTATGTCACAACCAGCAACAAGGTGTGCGACTGTTTCCAATTCTGTTTTACAAAACCTACATTTGTCTGTTTCTCCCACATGTTCAACAGACTTTGTAAACCAATGTGTACGTAGTCCACTATCTTGGGCTACCAATATTAATCTTTCATCTTTTGGTTGAATTTGCCCCTCCTTAACCATTCCTGTGTTTGATCCTGATCAACATGAGGTTCTTCCAGAAGTGTTCTATACTTGCAAATATATTTATGCATTTTCCACATTTCTTGCCTTCTCATCAGATCCTTCACCTTATATTCTTTCTTTTGTTTTTTGGCATATTCAGTTGCTGCCTAATTTTTATCTACTTCTGGCTTGATTTCCATTCCTGCATGATGCCGATATGCTTCTGCTTGACTAAGCAGGAAAGTCATCTTAGATTTATTTTCCACTTGTTTCAAAACTTTCACTACATTTGGGTCTTGTGAGGTCAGCAGTTTTGTGTGCAGTCCCACAACTGCAGGTCTATACATGCAATCAATTTCAAGGAGGCCCCTACCTCCTTTGGAACAGGGAATATATAATCTTGATATGTATTGATTTTTATAAATCATTTGGTGAGCATGAAGCATCCTTCTTGCTTTCCTGTCTAATCTAATCAACACATTTGAGGCCAGTCAATCACTCCAAAACTCTCAGTTAGGACAGAAAGAGCAAATTGGTTTATAGCTTGAATTTTGTTCCTAGATATCAACACTGTTTTCTGGATTAATTTAAGTCTTCTAAAATATTCCTTACTAAGTTTTATTCACATTTGTTCATGTTTTATTGTTGACTCTACATCAATTCCCAAATATTTATACACTCCCTCTTGCTCAACTTCTTTTATATCACATTCTTGTTCCAAACTGATGTTTTCTTGGTGCTGCAGTTCTCCTGCTTTAAACGTTGCTTTTGCACATTTATCAAGACCAAATGACATTCTTATATCATCTGAAAAACTTTTGACTACTTGCAGTTGTGCTTTTGGTTCCTCATCTGAGGAGCTATACAGCTTTAAATCATCGACAAAAAGAAGATGAGAGGTCTTTACACTTTGTTGTTTTCTGGGAGCCAAATTATAGCCATGGCCTAATCTGTTAAGTAGACAATTTAAAGAATTATGGGCAAGACAGAACAGCAGCAGTGACAGGGAGTCACCCTGGAATATCTCCCTTTGAATTTTTATCTCTGGATTAATAATTTGTCCTTTATCATGACTTAATTGCAAAGTGGTCTGCCACTGTTTCATGGTCACTGTAATGTAATTGATCGGTGTAGGGTGTATCTTATACATTTTAAGGGGTCTATATTGGATCATCAAAATGGCAGAATTTCAAATGATCTAATATCAAACCTAATATCGCGAACGCCAAAAACAGTGAAGCTGCACAAAACCGAATTCTTTCCTAGGGAAAGAATTTGGTTGGCCATTGTGGCTTTGCTGTTTTCAGCAATGCAGTGGAAAATTATGGGTTGGGTTAAGGTAAGTGTGTGATTGTGTGGACGTTCAGGTTAGAGCATGGGTTGGGTGAGTTAGGGTTAGGGCGTGGGTCAGGTAAATGTGCAATTGTGACAGAATTTGGGGTTAGGGGCAGGTTAAGTGAGTTAGGGTTAGGGTGCGGGTGAGGTGAGTGTGCGATAGTGAGAATTTGCGGTTAGGGCGCGGGTGAGGTGAGTGTGCGATAATGATGGACCTTAGGGTTAGGGTCTGGGTTAAGGTAAGTGGATAGATAGTAGTGTATGTGCAGTGTAGTGTAGGGTTAGATGTAACTTTTAAATGTATGTATGTGGATTGTTGCTTTTTAGTGTGCTTGTGGTGTGTGTGTGTTTCTCAGAACAGCATTTTTTTTCCCTGGGAAAAAAATTTGTTGTTTTGAGGTTTTGATATTGTTAGGGTTCAGGTTTTGCAGTTTGACATTACAGCATTCGATAATGAGCCATTTCGATGATCTGATATAGACCCCGGGCAGGATTCACGAAGCCTCCGTGTAAGAGTTATAACTCATACACGGAGGCTGCAGTTAAATGGAGTGATGTCAGCATGCTCTGCATATTCATGAGAGCATGCTGAATCACACCTAAGGCTAACACGGTCCATGTAAGACAGTAGGGGGCGTGTCCGTAGGCCGAGCCCTGTAAGCGGACACGCCCCCAGAAGAGTAAAAGTGCCCAAAGTAAACACCCATGCCAGAGTCCATGGAAATGTGAATAAACACAACACAACACATGTCCCCACAGACTACGAACATAAAATGTACAAATGAACATCACATAATTTTTTTTTAAATTGTAAAGATGTTTAACAGTGAGTGCGCTCGTTTGCGTGGGCGTGCCTGTAGCGCAGCTACAGTTAGCAGTCAGTGGGAAAGCATATAAGAACTAAATATGCAAAGTAAGCCAAGAAACAATAGCGTAGTGGTAGAGATGTTGGCTGAAGAGAAGGCATTCATGGTTCGAGTCACCACAACACCAATTTTCATTTGTAGCAAAATAAGCATGAAACAAGTCCCTGACAAATATGTACACATAAAATCACATTTTATGTAAAATGTAATGAAACAGCCCATTTATATTGAAGAAATGTGAAGTAACAAAACAATAAAAAATGCCAGATGTGCCCATAGCTGAGCTACAGTTTAACATGGTGAGTGCATCTGCCCGTAGGTGAGCAGTGGTTTAACTGGTGCAAAATGAGTGCCCGTAGCTGAGTAGTGGTTTAACACACTAAATCTATGTGCCCCTAACTGAGCTGAGCATAATATGCGTGCTGATAGCCAAATGAGGCTTAAACCAGCATACCCGTTTGCGAGCTCTTGCGCATCGCGCAAACAAGCTAACCGACGGGCAACGTTGAGCAAGCCGTATCAAAACTGCCTTTACACAGACACACCCCTCAGCTTGTCTAGACAGTCATAAAAATAAAAAGTAGTGGCCAGGTTCGAACTCCAGGATAATATACACCATAGTCAAGGTACTGAACCACTAAGCCATGACAAAGAAAAACAAAAAAAATACAAACTGGAGCATGACAATG